>NW_017676237.1:0-29864 GCF_001879085.1 Nicotiana attenuata | reverse complement strand
TTACTGTTAATGCCTATTAATCGTAATAACTATACCCATCCAGAAGGATTTGCTAGAAGCCTTACCTCAAGTCTAGAAGAATTTAAATTAGACGTAGATACCGGATTCTACTCTATAATAGACTTAGCTATACATTTTATATATTTACAACAAAATAATAGTATTTGTTCAGATATATATAGAAAACAACTATATCTTATATTTCAAATACTATCATATCATCAGTCATACTATTTAAGATCATATTATATAAGAAGAAGATTATAATTTGAAGGAGGTGGGTCGTCGTTAGGTGACACTTCAAAATGCTTTGGCTGCAATTGATGAACGTCACAGAAACGGATGATTTCGTCTATTTACCAATTGAATCCTTTACTTGTTCGATTTTGATAAACTAGTCCCTCTAGTCTATGAGATTTCATCCAGACATACGAACTTGTTCAAAACAAGTGTTTAAACCCCTTGAAAGCTGTGTTACTCTCGATCGCTTGATATCAGAATCCACATCACATAAAATTTTTGTATATTGTAAAATAAAAATAAAAACCTTTTGACTTATCCCTTTGTTTTTTGTTTACTTTCTCTTTTTTCATATTCTTTCTTTCCCTTCAATTGTAAACCCTAATTCCTTGATACATAAAATTCAAATTCTGAATCAAAATCTGTAACTACTTAGGAGTCGTTTGGTATGAGGTATAAGAAAGTATAGTGCTAGTATAAAAATTTAATATCACTTTAATAATTTTTTCGGGAAAAGGGTCAGCTTTGGCCCTCAACTATTACATTTGGTCTAATAATGCCCCCATCCACCCATTGGGCTAAATATACCCTTCTCTTAAGGTTTTTGGCTCACAAATGCCCTTTAAGTTAACAACCCACTTCAGGTTTTAAATCAAAATTATTTTTAATGACGTGGCATAATATTATTGGTTGATTTAAAACTCACCCCAAATATGTCCAACCCACCCACCCGTTTGAGATCAACCCAACCCAACATATACATTACCTAATATTTATATGAAATTAATATTAATTAATATAAATTATGTGTCCTACACATACATATTTTTCACTTAACCATGCTAATTAATATATTTATCAATTTAATTTTTAATAGTTCAGGTTAAGTTATACATTGGGTGGGTATATATGTTTACCCAACTGCATGTGGAATTCCACATCTTAAAGAAGATGCAAATTTTTAGTAAGAATATTTGCAAGTTGGCTCTTTGTTTCAAACCCGAAATTCTTTATTTTTTTTTTTTTGAATTTTTTTAAAAATTCATGGTTTAAATTTTCATAGAAATTATTTAGAATGACATAATAGGACCTTTTATATTGCATTATTAATTTTGAGTGTTAAAAACCAACATAAAATTACTAATATTCATTGAAACAAATTTCATGAAAAGAATAGTACTAATTAAGTTCATTGACTTATCCAAAACACATAAGCCTATATTTTTGAGAAAAAAAATAAAGAAGAGGAGATTCTACGAATACATTTGTGATTGTATAGCCAACTCAATGAACCAACTAGTTCAATTTTGTGGTTAAATTGCGAGCATATTAATTTTTGTTTTAAAAATAATTATCATAATATTAATTATTTGAGTATCGTCTAGTGATCAATAAAATGAGAGTGAAAATCATGACCCGGGTTTAAATCCAAGCTGGGGCAAAAAATACTTGGTGATTATTTTCTATAAGTCTAAGCTTTGTTGGACAGAATCACTTGGTATGGTGGTACATGTGCTACTGAAAGATACTAGATACTCGGGAAAATAATCAAGATGCACACAATTTCGCTCGAACACCAAAAAGACAACCCGTGCACAAAGTATATCCTGCGTTCTTGCAGAGCTCGAGGAAGAGCCACATTCCAAAAGATTGTGATGTAGGCAACATACCCAATGCAAATGCCAAGTGTTGATTTCACGGCTCGAACCCGTCACCTATAGGTCACGCGGAAATAACTTTATCGTTGTTCTAACTTTATACTGAAATAACTTTATCGTTTCTAGAACAACGCCATCGTTAAAAAGAAAAAGTTTCAACTATGGAAATGAATAATACTCCTATATAAAAAAAGAAAATGCTAGATCTTACTCCGACAAAAGCATGAGTTCGTTGAAAACATATTATTAATTTGTCTCCATTTATGCTATAAACTAGGTTGGTGTAGCCCGGGCCAGCACGGGCCCAACGTTGTTTAACTCTGCGTGCTATTTAATTATAAATATAATAAAAATTAATGATGTAAGTATGAAATCTAGTAGACAATATTTTATGCTAAGTGGTACACACTTAATTTACATATATTTTGAACAAAATGTACATTGTTTGCGTTCACGAGAGCATCACATTAAGGGATGCCTAAAGTGCCACAATAGTTACAACATGTATGATATAACTATTTATATATGCGGTCTTTGGTCTTCTTTCTGGTCCTTTTCCTATTAGTTCTTCGCCAAAAATATCTGCAAACAAATAAATGTGTTATAAATTAAAAGGTTACAACGAAGATTACATGCTTGTTGTAGAAGCGAACAATTGAAATACACAACATGGCAAAATTTTAGGTAAGCAACACAAAAAGAGTACTTGTTTAATAGTCGGAGCATATATGAAACAGAAAATAATTGAAACAGAAAAGCAGTTACGATAAACTTTGTAGCAAATTTTGTAGCTTAAATATATAAATTTATGCCAAGAAAGATCAATTTAAATCACTGATGATTTAAGCGTGGCCATAAAAGCAAAAGAAAACAGAACATCAAAACAAATCAGACATGTTGAAGTGTTTTTGAAATTTCATCATTTTCCAACATAGTAAAAAAGTATAATGTAATTCGATTAAGCTTGCTTTAACAAAACCAAGTAGGCTATGTAAAGGTTAGCACATAGCCAAGCAGACTATGTCTTTGGTTTCATTCCTTATGTTCTAATGTGAAATATGGACTAAGAAGGCCTTTCTGCACATAGCCAAGGTTGTTCGTTTTTGCCCCTACAGACTTGGAGGAACTAAGAAAGTCTTTCTGCACAAAATTTGGTTCCAACGGATTTATAGATTTTCTATTCAATTGGCATCCAAATTTAAATTTTTTATTTCTTTGTACAAGCATCCAAAGTTCAATTCGCCTACAAACAAGAAGACTTATTGGAGAGAGACTTTACCATATCTCTAAACTTTCTATCTTTCTTGGCTATGGCTTCAATGCTATTACATAAAAGTTACTTTTTGGCATTTGAATTAATCTTAAAATGTGCAGTGAAGAGGTAGAAGAGTAAAAAGGAAGTTTCATTCAGTGTCTTGCACCAAAAATGATGGTTAACATGTTATACTTCTTTGATCATGTGTACTTTTGATTCTTAATGCCAAGGGGAAAATTCTGCCGTGATATTTGTTTGTCTTTCAAAATGATGATTGGTTTTAATACCTAGGAGAGTTATGTCAAACAATGTACAGAAGTAAGTTTGCCCTCTCCAATTTTATGACTTCTTTGATATATTTTTACACAAACTAAAAAGATTATTAATTATTGAAATTAAATAAAGGATACTTATATTGAAATAGGTAAAAACATTTTCACTAAATCTCTTGTGTGTAAGACTCTTTACATGAGCAGAGAATTCAAATAGAAATACAAGTAAAAAGTTAAAGATCACAAGAAAGACAATATAGGAGTTGTTATTAGTACCAACCAAAACTCTTATTAATTACTATTATATATTCTATAATATTATAGTGTAGTTTTATATCTCAATATTTTAGTAATACTTTCAGTAGTTTACTATCACAAATAGTATAGCAAAATGAATATTTAGTTAAGTTGAAAAAAAGCAATTGGAATTTACGCCGGGGGCACACCCAGCTCAGCTGGTTGTCGCTGCTCAGGACTATGTAGTTCCTGTCATGCCAGAGGATGAGCAGCGTACGTTGGAGAGATTTGGTAGTCTTCAGCCTCCGACCTTCAGTGGGGCAGAGGGCGAGGATGCCTAGGGCTTTTTGGACAAATGTCAGAGGATGCTTCGTACAGCCGATATTCTGGAGACCAGCAGGGTCGCTTTCACTACTTATCAGTTTTCAGGACCTGTTTTTACCTGGTGGGAGGATTTTGAGAGGCGTAGGCCTGTTGGTGCAGCACCCCTTTCTTAGCAGCAGTTCTCCGTTCTCTTTCTAGAGAAGTATGTGCCGCAGTCTCGCAGAGAGAAGCTGCGCAGGCAGTTTAAGTGGTTGCGTCAGGGGGAGATGACCGTGTCACAGTATGAGTTGAGGTTCTCCGAGTTGGCTCGTCATTCCATCTGGTTAGTCTCGATAGATAGAGAGAGGATCAGGAGGTTTGTTGATGGTCTTACTTATCAGCTCCGTATCCTTATGACCAGGGAGAGGGTGACTGGTGCTACATTCGAGGAGGTTGTGGATATTGCCCGCGAGATTGAGTCTGTCCGTCGCCAGGACTTAGAGGAGAGGGAGGCCAAGAGGCCTCGAGGATCTGGTAGCTACAGTGGTGCTCCTTCGAGGGGCCAGTTTTAGCACGGCAGAGGCCGACAGTTCCGACATGGTCAGTCTGATCGCTCAGGTTATCGAGGGGCATCATCGGGTCATGGTTCCCATAGTTCACACCAGGGCCATTCTTCACTTAATGCCCTCCCATCTCAGAGCTCATCCCGTGCTCCATCTATTCAGGGCTCTTCTATGCCGAGTGCATCTGCTAGCCACTCCAGTGCGAGGGGTCCCCATCAGTCCCCTTCTCCAGCACCTGGGAGTTGATACGAGTGTGGAGAGATGGGGAACATGTGGAGGCAGTGTCCCCATCGTGTTACTAGTTCATCCCAGCAGAGGGACCAGTCATCAGCTTCAGCGCCAGTTGCTCCACCACCACCTGCCCAGCCAGCTAGGGGTGGGGGTCAGTTAGCCATGGGTCGCCCTAGAGGGGGAGGTCGATCAGGGGGCGGTCAGGCCCGTTTCTATGCTCTTCTAGGCAGACCCGATGCTATCGCTTCAGATGCTGTTATTACAGGTATAGTTTCTGTCTGCCACAGAGATGCCTCTGTATTATTTGATCCCGGTTCCACCTATTCTTATGTGTCATCATACTTTGCTCGTTATTTAGGTACGCCCCGTGAGTTTCTTGACCTACCTGTTCATGTATCTACCCCGATAGGCGATACTGTTGTTGTAGACCATGTGTACCGGTCGTGTGTGGTGACTATTGGGGGTCTGGAAACCCGAGTGGATCTTTTATTATTGAGTATGGTGGATTTCGATGTTATTTTGGGCATGGATTGGCTATCTCCGTGTCGCGCTATTCTGGACTGTCATGCTAAGACAGTCACATTGGCTATACCGGGTGTGCCACAGATCGAGTGGCGAGGTGCGACTGATTATGTTCCTAGTAGAGCAATCTCTTTCTTGAAGGCCCAGCGTATGATTGGGAAGGGTTGTCTTTCGTATCTTGCCTTTGTGAGGGATGTCGGAGCTGAGGCTCCCAGTATTGGTTCTGTCCCAGTTGTGAGGGATTTCCCTGATGTATTTCCTGCAGATCTGCCGGGCATGCCACCGGACGGGGACATTGATTTTGGTATTGACCTGGTGCCGGGCACTCAGCCCATTTCTATTCCGCCGTATCGTATGGAACCAGTGAAGTTGAAGGAGTTAAAGGAGCAGCTTCAGGAACTCCTTGACAAGGGGTTCATTCGGCCTAGTGTGTTGCCTTGGGGCGCGCCGGTTCTGTTTGTGAAGAAGAAGGATGGCACTATGAGGATGTGCATTGATTATAGGCAATTGAACAAGGTAACAATTAAGAACAAGTATCATTTGCCTCGCACTGATGATTTATTCGACCAACTTCAGGGAGCGAGGGTGTTCTCCAAGATTGATCTCCGTTCGGGCTGTCACCAGTTGAAGATCAGGGATTCGGATATTCTTAAGACGTCCTTCAGGACCAGATATGGTCACTATGAGTTCTTGGTTATGTCTTTTGGGCTGACCAATGCCCCAGCAGCGTTCATGCATTTGATGAACAGCGTGTTCCGGCCTTATCTTGACTCATTTGTCATAGTTTTCATTGATGATATTCTGGTATATTCGCGCAGTCAGGAGGAGCGCGCGGAGCATTTGAGGGTTGTGTCGTAGAGATTGAGGGAGGAGAAGCTTTATGCAAAATTCTCCAAGTGTGAGTTTGGCTCAGTTCAGTGGCATTCTTGGGACACGTGGTGTCCAGTGAGGGTATTCAGGTTGATCCAAAGAAGATAGAGGCGGTTCAAAGTTGGCCCAGACCGTCCTCAGCCACAGAGTTCACAGCTTTCTTGGTTTGGCGGGCTATTATCGCCGGTTTGTTCAGGGATTCTAATCTACCGCATCGCCCTTGACCAAGTTGACTCAGAAGGGTGCTTCATTCGTATGATCGGACCAGTGTGAGGAGAGCTTTCAAAAGCTCAAGACAGCCTTGACCACAACTCCAGTATTGGTTTTGCCATCTGTTTCAGGTTCATATACCGTGTATTGTGATGCTTCGAGAGTAGGGATTGGTTGTGTGTTGATGTAGGAGGGTAGAGTTATTTCTTATGCTTCTCGTCAGTTAAAGCCCCATGAGAAGAACTACCCCGTTCATGACTTGGAGTTGGCTGCCATAGTTCACGCGTTGAAGATTTGGAGGCATTATTTGTATGGCGTATCTTGTGAGGTGTTCATCGATCATCGCAGTCTTCAGCATTTGTTCAAGCAAAAGGATCTTAATTTGAGGTAGCGGAGGTGGTTGGAGTTACTTAAGGATTATCACATCACTATATTGTACCATCCGGGAAAGGCCAATGTGGCGGCCGATGCTTTGAGCCGAAAGGCAGTGAGTATGGGGAGTTTGGCATATATTCCAGTTGGGGAGAGACCTCTTGCGGTGGATGTTCAGGCTTTGGCCAATCGGTTCGTGAGGTTGGATATTTCGGATCCCAGTCGGGTATTGGCTTGTGTGATTTCTCGGTCTTCCCTATATGAGCGCATCAGAGAGCACCAGTATGATGATCCACACTTGCTTGTCCTTAGGGACAGAGTTCAGCATGATGATGCTAGAGATGTGACTATTGGAGATGATGGGGTATTGAGGATGCAGGGCCAGATTTATGTGCCCAATGTAGATGGGCTTCGGGAGTAGATTCTGGAGGAGGCCCATAGCTCGCGGTATTCTATTCATCCAGGAGCCGCGAAGATGTATCAGGATCTGAGACAGCATTATTGGTGGAGGAGAATGAAGAAAGATATTGGGGGATTTGTAGCTCGGTGTCTCAATTATCAGCAGGTGAAATATGAGCATCAGAGACCGGGTGGCTTGCTTCAGCGGATGGTTATTCCCGAGTAGAAGTGGGAGTGGATCACTATGGACTTTGTAGTTGGGCTTCCACGGACTTTGAACAAGTTCGATGCTATTTGGGTGACTGTGGATCGGCTGACCAAGTCCGCGCACTTCATTCCTATCTGTACTACTTACTCTTCAGAGCGATTAGCAGAGATATATATCCGAGAGATTGTTCGGTTGCATGGTGTCCCAGTTTCCATCATTTCAGATCGGGACACTCAGTTTACTTCCCAGTTTTGGAAGTCTGTTCAGCGAGAGTTAGGTACTCAGGTGGAGTTGAGCACACCCTTTCACCCTCAGACGGACGGGCAGTCCGAGCGCACTATTCAGTTATTAGAGGATATGCTATGTGCTTGCGTTATTGATTTTGGAGGGTCGTGGGTTCAGTTTCTACCGCTTGCAGAGTTTGCTTATAACAACAGCTACCAGTCGAGTATTCAGATGGCTCCATATGAAGCTTTGTCCGAGAGGCGGTGTAGATCTCCAGTTGGTTGGTTCGAGCCCGGTGAGGCTAGGCTATTGGGTACAGATTTGGTTCAGGATGCTTTAGATAAGGTGAAGGTAATTCAGGAGAGACTTCGTACAGCGCAGTCAAGGCAAAAGAGTTATGCTGACAGGAAGGTTCGAGATGTGTCCTACATGGTTGGGGAGAAGCTTCTGTTGAAGGTTTCGCCCACGAAGGGTGTTATGAGATTTGGAAAGAAAGGGAAGTTGAGTCCGCGGTTCATTGGGCCTTTTGAGGTACTTCGGAGGATTGGGGAGGTGGCTTATGAGCTTGCCTTGCCACCAGCCTGTCGAGTGTGCATCCGGTGTTCCATGTTTCTATGCTCCGGAAGTATATTGGAGATCCGTCTCATGTTCTGAATTTCAGCATGGTTCAGTTGGAGGGTGATTTGACTTATGATGTAGAGCCAGCAGCTATTTTGGAGCGTCAGGTTTGGAAGTTGAGATCAAAAGATATAGCTTCGGTGAAAGTGCAGTGGAGAGGTCGGCCCGTGGAGGAGGCTACCTGGGAGACCGAGCGGGAGATACGGAGCAGATATCCTCACCTGTTTGAGGCTTCAGGTATGTTTCTTGACTCGTTTGAGGACGAACATTTGTTTAAGTTGGGGAGGATGTGACGACCCGGCCAGTCGTCTCATGAGTTACCGCTCCGTTTCCCCCATTTCTGCTTCTTATTGTTTTGTTTATCCGTGTTTTGAGGTATTGGGTTGGTCGGATTGAATTCGGATTAGTTTTGGTGAAGTTTGAGACACTTAGTCTCTTTTAAGAAGGCTTAAGTTGGAGAATGTCAACCGGACGTTGGGAGGTGATTTGGGGCTTAGGAGTGTGATCGGAATGGGTTTTGGAGGCTCGGAGAAGATTTAGGCTTGAATTGGCGAAGTTGATATTTTGGCGATTTCCGGTTGGTAGGCGAGATTTTGATATAGGGGTCGGAATGGAATTGCGAGAGTTGCAGTAGCTTCATTGTATCATTTGGGATGTGTGTGCAAAATTTCAGGTTATTCGGACGTGGTTTGGTTGGGTTTTTTATCAAAAGCGGAATTCTGAAGTTTTTAGAAACTTAGGCTTGAATCCGAGGTGTTTTGGTTAATTTGATGTTGTTTGAAGTGTTTTGATGATTGGAACAAGTTCGAATAAGGTATTAGGTTATGTTTGTGCTTTTCGTTGAGGTCCCGGGGGCCTCGGGGTGATTTCAGGTGGTTAACGGAGAGTTTGAGGTGTTATTGCAGCTGCTGAGATTTCTGCTTCTAGTGCTTTCGCACCTGCGGTTTGGGGACCGCAGGTGCGGCGCCACATATGCGAGAGAGGGGGCCGCAGAAGCGGTCATAGGTATGTTTGGCTGGGACCGCAGAAGCGGCTAGGATAACCGCATCTGCGATGTCGCAGATGCAGGCGTGGAACCGTAGATGCGGATGGCTGGGGACTTAAGTGATTTCCACAGAAGCGGAGGATTAACCGCAAATGCGTTACCGCAGAAGCGGTGGAATGGTCGCAGATGCGAAAATCCCTGGCCAGAAGGTATATATTGTTTTCTTCGCAAAATTTTGCTAAGTTCATCATTTTGAAGACGGGAAAAGAGGCTAAGGCATAGGATTTCAGAAGGAATCAAAGGATATCAATTAGGTAAGTTCCCTAAGATTAATTACTTGGGTTTAAGACCATTTTTCCACTGTTTAATCATGGTTTTAGTGGGGATGAAGGAAGAAAATTGAGGATTAGGGCTTGAGTGTAAGAGGCCTTTAAATGAGGATTTGAGGGATCATTTGGACTCCGATTTCAGTGTTCTTGATATGTATAGACTCGTGGGAAGAAAAGAAATCTATTGGTGTAAAAATTTCTGAATTTCGAGACGTGGGCCCCGGGGGTCGGGTTTTGGCAATTTCGGGATTTGTGCCCTTTATTGATTGTTTTTGCTTGGGCTTTGTTCCCTTGGCATATTTTGACGTCCTCGTTCTGATTTTGGATACATTCGATGCGCGTGGAGGCTGATTCGAGGGGCAAAGGCGTCGCGAGCTAGAGATTTAGCCGATTCGAGGTGAGTAATGATTGTAAATAATGTTCTGAGGGTTTGAAACCCCGGATTGCACATCGTAGTGCTATATTGAGGTGACGCACACGTTTGATGACGAGCGTGGGGTCGTATACTATTGAGGATTGTGACTTGGTCCGTCCCGATTGATGATTTTACCGCGTAATTGATTGAAAACTATTTTCTATCATCATTATTTGGGCTGAATGCCATTTTTGGGCCTAGTGCCAACTATTTGAACCCTTCGGGGCTTTTCATCGATATTTCCTCACTGTTTTGACTTTAGACTTGAAGTCAGTCCTGTTATTTTCCACTATTTTCATACTCAGCCATGTTTACTCAGTTTTAATACTTAAATGATATTTTAAATGATGTTTGGGCTGAGAAACACTGTTTTACTATTGCCCGAGGGGCTTGTGAGGATTTTTGACTGAGTAAGGCCGAGGGCCTATGTTGTGAGGAAACACTGATACTGATTTGGGGCCGAGGGCCTGAGATATGTACGCCACGAGGTGGCTTGATTGATATGAGGCCGAGGGCCTAGTTTGTGATGCCACGAGATGGCTTGTTATTGCGCTTGGGCCGTAAGGGGCCCCTCCAGGAGTCTGCACACCTCCAGTGAGCGCGGGTACCCATTGTGATGTGAGATTGAGCCCGAGGGGCTGGTATTGTTCTGAGATGTTGCCCGAGGGGCGGATTTGTTGATACTGTGCCCGAGGGGCGAACTTCTATTTATTTACTTTACCTTAACTGCCTGTCAGTTACCTGTTTATTTGTTGAGAAAGGATTTTACTTAACTCTTCACTGATTTACTGTTTTTAAGTGGTTTTACTGCTTCACTATAGTATGCCTTGTGCCTAGTATGCCTTGTGCCTTACGTGTTTTCTTACTTTCAGTCGTTATTTACATTTGTTACTCACTGAGTTGGAGTACTCACTTTACTCCCTGCACCCTGTGTGCAGATTCAGGCGTAGCTGGACCCGCTCCCTAGTGCTGATTCATTCCAGCTTCAGGCAGATTTCGAGGAGTCTTTAGGTAGCTGTTGGCGTTCGCAGCCCGGAGCTCCTCCCTATCTCTTTTCTTTTATCTTCTTAGTTCAGTACTAAACTCTGTAATTACATTTGAGTATTCAGTGTTGTTAGATGTTCATGACTTGTGCCCGGTTAGGGCTGTGTTTGGGTTGTACTTCCGCATTTTATTGATATTAACCACTACTTCATATTATTAAATCATATTTTAGATTGCTTTGTATTGTTTAACTGTTTAAAAAGGTAAATTGGGTTTAATTGGCTGGCCTTGTCTTCACGAGAGGCGCCATCACGACCGGGTCCGGGAATAGGGTCATGACAGATTCGCGAGCAGGGTGATTTTTTAGTTAAATTTGACCGCGTCGCATGTGTGATTCGCGAGCGGGGTAATAGATGCATCTATAGTTTGTGCCGCTCGATCCTCTACAGTGCACAGTTTACATTTCTGTTGGATCAGGCCGTACGACCTCGGCATGAATTGCGCATGCTTGTATTGCTTGCCTTGAGATTTATTGATATTGCTGTCTGCTCTCCCGACTTGAGATAATTGTTAATTAATGGATTATGAATCCGGAGACTTTAAATAAAAAGGAACTTTCACCTATTTAGTGACTCATTTGAATTTTACTGTTGTTCTTAATAAATCCGTGAGTCATCGCATTAATAATATTATTACTGGACCTTTAGTAAGTGTTGAAGTTGCCATCTCATCTCTACCTCTTCGAGATTAGGCGGGATACTTACTGAGTACACGTTATTTTCGTACTCATACTACACTTGCTGTGCATTTTGTTGCACAGGTACATGTACTTCTACTAGCCTATTGGGCGTAGCAGCACGGGCGACCCGGAGACTAAGCGAGCTGTATTTCCTCGAGGCGACCCGCAGCTAGTGTAGTCTCTCTCAGAGTTTTATTTACTTTCTATCCAATTTTGTGTTCCGGACAGATGTTGTACTTTATTCAATTTCATAGAAATTGCTCATGCACTTGTGACACCGGGTTCTGGGATGGTTATAAAGTATTTTGTATCAACTGCTTGTCATTTAAAATTGGATTTAAGGCGATTATCTTTAATTGGTAAATTTTGAAGGAAAATCATAGATTTCAAGAGTATTAAAACAAAAATTTAATTAAGTATTTTTGGTTGGCTTGCCTGACAGTGGTGTCCGACGCCATCACGACCCTTAGTGGATTTTGGATCGTGACATACTATATGGATAAGATACACGTATTTGAAAATATTATGATAGATAAAACTAAAATAGAAAATATAGACATTTGACATAATTTCAACAAATAATTAAAAAATATAAAGATATATTCTAAATATTTATGTAGTTAATTTCAATAGAAACTAAAAGTTATTGGGCATGCAGTTTGATTCTCTTGCTCAATTATTATTCAGTTCTTAGAATCGAAATGTGTGACGGTTGTAGTGTGAATTCGAACAATTTTAAAGTTATTCTCAAAAAAAAGAATGGTCATAGGCAAGTAATTTGATTCGATCAATAATAAAGTAACTCTGATAATGTTGGAAGGAAGTTAAAATCAATTATGAATGTACATAAGAACAAGAGGAATTGAAACCAAGCTACACATCAATGTATTTTGTGGGAATAACATTTTAATGTACGAAGCTACTTAGACATCGGCTGAGTTAAATGTCAATTGTGTTACTTTACTGTTGATTGTCAATAAATCATCATATATGTATATATTAGTTTATCTTTTCAACATCAAATCACTAAGGGGTCATTTGGTATGAGGTATTAGAAAAAATAATGCAAGCATTAGCTTTGTGTATTACTAATCCTTTATTTGGTACTATATTTTTTTAACATATGTATAACTAATACAATTATTAATTATACATTCTATTTGGTATTATCCTATGTATAACTAATACATAGCAAACCATGATATTAGCAATGCAAGGATTTTATACTTGCATGAACATGGTTAAAGACATAATTGCCCCTCCAAATACTTTGTATATATATTTTGTATATTTTTATATTGTGATATTTTAATTATTTTTTCTTTAGCATTCTACTATAGTCAAAATGATATTATACTTAATACTACATTTGATTTTGAATTCATTCAAAGTATAAACTGAATTTTTTTTATTTGTTAAAAATCTACCTTTTTTTTAGTAATTGGTATGTTGTATTATATATCATAGCAATTAAATTTTTCTTCTCTTTTTAACTCCAATATTTCAATTAGTTTTCTATTTTAATTTTGCTCTCATGAAAAAGAAGCTGGCTTTATAGAGAGTAAAAGTGTAGAGGGTAATAAAATTGTTGCAATAAAAATAGTGTACAAAGTTAAAGAATGTGAAGGGTATTTTTGTAAATAATTAATTTTAAAAAAATTATACAATGAACTCGATCGACTACAATAGAATCACCCACCGGTGTAGACACATAAACAGGAATACTCAATGCATCACTAGGCATGACCAAGTACGGGGCAAAATAAGATGATACATACGAATACGTAGACCCCGAATCAAATAACTCTGAAGCATCTCTGTCACAAACCAGAACCGTACCTGTAATAACTGCATCTGAAGCCTCAGCCTCGGGCCTAGCCTGAAGAGCATAACATCGGGGCTGGGCCCCACCATCCTGAACCACATCTCTGGGACGGCCTGCTGTTGGCTGGCCTCCACCTCTAGCGGCCTGAGCTCCACCTCTAGCACCTCTACCTCCACCCCTAGCTGGTTGGGCATGCTGTGGAACCTCTGGTGCCTGTACCATGGCACGAGAACTCTGATGCTGAGAGCCACCTGGTGCGCGAAGGCAATACCTAGCAATGTGCCTCGTGTCGCCCTCGGTTGCTGGGGCTGACGACCCTGGAAACTCCGAAGCGGTGGTGCACTGATAGGTGTTGGTGGTGCACTGAAGGACTGCTGATCGGAATACTACGTCTGAGGACCACGGCTACCCGAAGCACCGTGAGAAACCTGGAGTGCTAACTGAAAAGGCCTAGGAGGATGGCCTCTACCATATGAATCCCTGCCTCCAGACGAGGCACCACTGACTCTGTCTGACTGACGGGGTCTCTTGTCTGCTCTATGACCACCCCCTATGATAATACCATCTCAACCCTCCGGGCCACATTGGCCGCCTCCTGGAAGGATATCTCACTCCCAGACTCTCTAGCCATCTGGAGACGAATCGGCTGAATGAGTCCATCAATAAACTGTCTCACTCTCTCCCTCTCAGTGGGAAGTATAACCAGAGCATGGCGAGCTAAGTCAATGAACCTGGTCTCATACTGGGTGACAGTCATGGATCCCTGCTGAAGGCGCTCGAACTGCCTCCGATAGGCCTCTCGCTGAGTAATGGGGAGAAACTTCTCCAGAAATAGCTGTGTAAACTGCTCCCATGTCAAGGCTGGTGATCATGCTGGCCTAGCTAAGCAATAATCCCTCCACCAAGTCTTGGCGGATCCAGACAAGCTAAATGTAGAGAAATCAACCCCATTGGTCTCAACAATACCCATGTTCCGAAGAACCTCGTGGCAACTATCCAGATAATCCTGGGGATCCTCAGTAGATGCACCGCTGAATGTAGAAGTGAAGAGCTTGGTAAACCTGTCCAATCTCCACAAAGCATCGGCAGACATAGCTGCTCCATCACCGGCCTGGGCTACCACGCCCGACTGAGCTGCTCCAACTGGCTGAACTGCTGGAGTCTGAGTCTGGGGATCCACCTGCTCCGGAGTACGAGTAGCAGGAGTCTGGACTCTTCCTCTAGCCTGAGAAGTGGCTGGTGCTACAGGAAGCAAGCCTGCACGGGTGACACTCTCCATGAGGCCCACCAATCGGACCAAAGCGTCCTAAAGAACTGGGGTAGCAATAAACCCCTCTGGGACCTGAGCTGGGCCCACCAGAACTGCGGTGATCGAAACCTCCTCGTCAAAATCAACTCGAGGCTCCGCCACTGGTGCTGCTGCTCGGGGCTGGGCTCTGCCCCTACCTCGGCCTCTAACAAGGCCTCGGCCTCGCCCTCTGCCCCTAATGGGAGCTGCTGCTGGGGGCTCGGGCTGCTGAGCGGTAGAAGAGGAAGCGCGTGTTCTCGCCATCTGCAAAAGAACAGAGTAGAAATTCAAATAGCTTTGAGAAACCAAACCGCACGACAAGAAAGAACAAATGCGAAACTTTTCCTAACTCTGTAGCCTCTGGGGGATAAATACAGACATCTCCGTACCGATCCCTCAGACTCTACTGAGCTTGTCCATGAATTGTGGAACCTATGTAACCTAGAGCTCTGATACCAACTTGTCACGACCCGGATTTCCCACCCTCGGGGGTCGTGATGGCGCCTACTCATAGAAGCTAGGCAAGCCACAAATCATAAACTCCTAATTCTTTCATTTTAAATTTCTTTTTACCAATCATATCAACAAGCATTAAATATTAGAATAACATAGGAAATATGAAATTAAAGCGGAAGACTTAACGAAGTAAACCAAAATAACAAGGAAAATCACATATGTCTCTACCTAGGGCTGGTGTCACAATATTCACGGACTATCTAAGAGTGCTACATACAACTGTCTGAAACAAGGAATAAAGTCTGTCTCGGATACAAAAGGAAACAGATCATAAATAAAGATAGAGGAGATGTCGGGCCTGCGGACGCCTGCAGGACTACCTCGGGAATCTCGTGGACTAAAGACTAGCTCCCGAACTACTGTTGATGTCCAGTACCTGGGTCTGTGCAAAAGAGCACAGAGTGTAGTATCAGCACAACCGACCCCATGTGCTGGTAAGTGCCTAGCCTAACCCCGGCGAAGTAGTGACGACGCTAGATAGGACTACCACATAAACCTGTGCATTTATATATATATATATATATACATCTACAGCGAGAAATATATCAAGAATAAACATTTTAAATGGGAGGGGAACATGCTTCGGGGATAGCAGATAATACAAAATTTCAAGAGAATAATAAGGAACATCAATAAATTAACTCTAACATGGATAAGGGAAATAAAAGCAGATTTCACTGTTAGTACACATCTCGTTGCAGGCGTGCAACCCGATCCCATTTCTCAATGTTTCCGTGGTAGGCATACCACCCGCTCCCATTTCAAGTCAACACAAAGTCACAATAAAATTTTCGGCAAGGAAACAAAAGCAATATAATAAGAATAATTTCCCGTCAAGGGAACAACAATATCAAAATAACCATCCCGGCAAGGGAGAATCAGCTATAACCAAATCCTAGCTCAACTCTTGCTCAGCTCGATTATTACCAGTGCTCAAGCATAAATAAAGTCCACAAGAATAAACTAAATCTCTACTCAATATCAAGAGTCATCAATTTAAAGCATCCGAAGTGTCATTTAAGAACACAACAACTATCAATTTAAGACTCACGGTCATGCTCGACACCAACGTATAGATACTCGTCACCATGCCTATACGTCGTACTCAACAAGAAGCAAATAGCAAATAAGACTCAACTCCTAATCCCTCAAGCTAGGGTTAGACCAAACACTTACCTCAACTTCCACGGCCAATTCAATCCTCAATAACCGCCTTTCCTCTCGAATTTGGTTCCAAATCAATTGTATCTATACAATAATTACTTCAATACATCAATAAATGCCAAACAATACGAACCCAATGCCTAATTATAGCTTTTCCATCATTTTTCCCAAAAACTCAAAAATCGACCCCGGGCCCGCTTGGTCAAAACACGAGGTTCGGACCAAAATCAAATCCCACATTCACCCACGAGCCCAAATATATAATTTATTTTCAAATTCAACCCCAAAACGAGGTCTAAATCAAGAAAAATCAAAAAGCCCTAACTCTACCCAAATACCCAATTTTCTACCTTAAATCACATGTTTTAGACCTAGAATTTCAATAGATGTTGATGGAAAATGAAGAAAACGAGTTAAAGATTACGAACCCACGAGTTAATGGTGAAAGGATGCTTCAATAGTCGCCCTAGAACCTTGGAGAAGAAAGAGTTTGATAAGTTTTATGAAAATCCCGAATGGCTACTGTTTCTGAACATTTAAAATAACTGGGCGAATTTGGCCTACGCGATCGCGGACCAAGGGATGCGATCGCATATAATAACTGGGGCTGAGCATTGCGATCACAGACTATACCATGCGATCGCATAGAAGAAAAGGAAGGCTGGGGGGCTAACACATCGCGATCGCGGAGTAGACAGTGCGATCGCATAGAACAAAAAAAGGACCTCTCAGACTTAACCTTACGCGATCGCGGAGAGATTCATGCGAACGCTTAGAACAAAACGGGACTCTGAAGTTTTACACTATGCAATCGCGGGACTTACTATGCAATCGCATAGCACTAAATCACTGGACACCAGAACTGCTATTTTCTGCAACTTTTTCCAAGCCAAAAACCATTTCGAAACACCTCCGAAACATACCCGAGCCGTCGGGGCTCCTAACCAAACACATGAACTAACTCAACAACATCATACGAACTTATCCTTGCGATCAAATCACCAAAATAACATCAAAAACAATGAATCAAACCTCAAAATCAAGAGTTTTTCCTCAAACTTCATTAAGTTTCAAATTTAGGATTTCAAGTCCGAAACACGTCAAACGACGTCCGATTTTAACCAAATCTCACAGGAATGACTTAAAACATATATAAGACCGGTACCGGGTGCCGGAACCAAAATGCGGGCCCGATACCAACACGTTCTAATCAAATATCATTTCAATTTTCCTTAACAATTTCAGAAAAACAATTTTACTAAAAAATTCATTTCTCGGGCTTGGGACCTCGGAATTCGATTCCGGGCATACGCCCAAGTCCCATATTTTTTTACGGACCCTCCGGGACCGTTAAATCACGGGTCCGGGTCCGTTTACCCAAAATATTGACCAAGGTCAAATTTATTCATTTTAACATCAAAACTTAGCATTTTTCACAGAGTTTCATATTTAAGCTTTCCAGCTACGCGCCCGGACTGTGCATGCAAATTGAGGCGACTCTAAATGAGGTTTTCAAGGCCTCGAAAGTATAGAATTAATTAAAACAGGTGATGACCCCTTTGGGTCGTCACAAATTTTAAGTTATGGTAATGCAATAACATGGACAAAAAATCAAAACAAAAAGGAAAAAGGTTATGTAAATAAATAATTTCAGTATCGAGATATATAGAAGAATAAGATTTTTTGGCTTTTTAGAAGAGAAAGTTTTTCAAAGAATAACGAGAGAAGTCATACTATATGGATAAGATACACGTATATCAAAATATTATGATAGATAAAAGTAAAATAGGAAATATAGACATTTGACATAATTTCAAGAAATAAATAAAAAATATAAAGATATATTTAAATATTTATGTAATTAATTTCAATAGAAATTAAAAGTCATTGGGCATGCAGTTTGATTCTCTTGCTCAATTAGTATTCAGTTCTTAGAATCGAAATGTGTGACGGATGTAGTGTGAATTCGAATAATTTTAAAGTTATTCTCAAAAAAAAAAAAGAATGGTCATGGGCAAGTAATTTGATTCGATCAATAATAAAGTAACTCTGATAATGTTGGAAGGAAGTTAAAATCAATTATGAATGTACAAAAGAACAAGAGGAATTGAAACCAAGCTACACATCAATGTATTTTGTGGGAATAACATTTTAATATACGAAGCTACTTAGACATCGGCTGAGTTAAATGTCAATTGTGTTACTTTACTGTTGATTGTCAATAAATCATCATATATGTATATATTACTTTGTCTTTTCAACATCAAATCACTAAGAGGTCATTTGGTATGAGGTATTAGAAAAAATAATGAAAGCATTAGCTTTGTGTATTACTAATCCTATATTTGGTACTATATTTTTTTAACATATGTATAACTAATACAAGTATTAATTATATATTCTATTTGGTATTATCCTATGTATAACTAATACATAGCAAATCATGATATTAGCAATGCAAGGATTTTATACTTGCATGAACATGGTTAAAGACATAATTAACCCTCCAAATACTTTGTACATATATTTTGTATATTTTTATATTGTGATATTTTAATTATTTTTTCTTTAGCATTCTACTATAATCAAAATAATATTATATTTCATACTACATTTGATTTTGAATTCATTCAAAGTATAAACTGAATTTTTTTCATTTGTTAAAAATCTACCTTTTTTAATAATTGGTATATTGTATTATATGTCATAGCAATTAAATTTATCTTCTCTTTTAACTCCAATATTTTAGTTAGTTTTCTATTTTAATTTTGCTCTCATGTATAAGAAGCTGGCTTTATAGAGAGTAAAGAATGTAGAGGGTAATAAAATTGTTGCAGTAAAAATAGTGTACAAAGTTAAAGAATGTGAAGGGTATTTTTATAAACAATTAATTCTAAAAAAAAAAATTATGCAATGATTTAGTACACCAAACCAAACAGTGATTAAAAAAAAAATGTCAGCATTACTAATATATCATATTCAGTACTATTCTTATACTTCCTATCATACGAACTCTAAAGGTAATAAATTGTGTGACTTAGGTTGGTAGAAGTTGATGTTGTTGTGAGAGGTATTTCTGTTGGGATAACAATAGAATATATTTTTTTATAATTTAAATTAAGATATTACTAAATATTTTTTTAGTTATTACTCCATATAATTTTACTCCATAGATGTGAGGTTATAATATTTGAGTCAATGCCAATAGTTATTCATTTATATATATAAAATTTATAATTTTATGGAATTATAATAGTATCCGCACATCGTGCGAGTACTAATACTAGTTCAAGAAAATAACGATAACATAAAAAGGAACTCTATACTTTGTCCACTAAAAGAAGGGTATAACTTATCTTGCACTCATAAGATATGCGACACATGAAAAAGGTGAAGGGTCCAGCACGGCAAATTTGAAATGTCTATTCGATTAGTATGGATCTCTAGGGAATGATTGAAAGATAAAATAATAGACAACTCCTCGCCCACGGATCCCGTGCTTCCGAGGCCTTGAAAACCTCATTTTTTTACTTGCCTCAATTTGCGTGCGCAGTCCGGGCGCGCAGCCGAAAAGCTTAAATATGAATTCTATGTAAAAATTTATGAGTTTTGATATTATTATGATTAAAGTTGACTTTGGTCAACATTTTGGATAAACGGACCCGGACCCGTGATTTGATGGTCCCGGAGGGTTCGTAGAAAAATATGAGACTCGGGCATATGCCCGGAGTCGAATTCCGAGGTCGAGAGCCCGAGAAATGAATTTTTCAGTGAAATTGTTTTTCTGAAATTTATATGAAAATTTGAAATGAAAATGGATTAGAAAGCATTGGTATCGGGCCCGTATTTTGGTTCCGGCGCCCGGTACAGGTCTTATATGTGGTTTAAGCGCTTCCTGTGAAATTTGATTGAAATCGGACGTCATTTGACGTGTTTCGGACCTAAATATCAAAATAATGAAAGTCTATGAAGTTTAAAGAAAAAGTGATGATTTTTGAGGTTTGATTCCTCGTTTATAATGTTATTTTGGCGATTTGATCGAACGGTTAAGTTCGTAGGATGTTGTTGAGTTAGTGTGTGTGATTGGTTTGGAGCCCCGAGGGCTCGGGAGTGTTTTCGGAGGTGTTCGGGGTGGTTTTGAACTTAGTGAAATTGCAGAAAAATCTGCAGCAAGTGCATAGTAAATTCCTTCATCGCGTTCGCGATATCTCCTTCGCGTTCGCGAAGCTTCAGGTTCCTCTCTCCTTCGCGTTCGCATCCCTTCACCGCGATCGCGTAGAGTTATCGAGTTCTGAGGGCCCAGCCCTCCTTCCTTCTTCGCGTTCGCGATGGCTGGACCGCGTTCGCGTAGGTCTCCAGCCCCTTCCCATCGTGTTCGCATACAGGCCAACGCGTTCGCGTAGGCCAAACTCCTTGGACCCCAGTTTTCCTTCTTCGCGTTCGCGTACTACTCTTCGCGAACGCATAGAGTAACAGCCAGCCTTCTCCGCGAACGCGACCCCTGTGTCGCGAACGCGTAGAGTAAAACCCTTCAGTGAATTTTTCTTAAAAACAGAACACTTAACACGGGATTTCTTCATTATTTTCACACGAGCTCTTCTCCTTCACCCTCCATAGACAAGTTTGAAGAACCTCTTCCTCCATAACTTCATAGGTAAGTGTTCCTAACTTTATTCCCTCTTAATTTCTTCAACTAATCACTAATATCCTAGCCCTAAATCATGAAATCAAAGTAGAAATTAGGGGTTTTAGGTAGAGTTAAGGTTTTGAGAATTTTGGGTGATCCAACCTCAATTTGGGGTTGTCACACCTCCTTTTTTACACACCTACCCCGAAGGATAATGTATAAGGGAGTTTTTCCATTTAAAGTGACATTATTCGAAATGGGATTATTTATTTATTTTTTAGAGTCGCCACTTGGGATAGGATTGGCTTTTGGTGTCCCAAGTCACCGGTTTAAATTGAATCCCAAATCGAGGAAAATTTCGACTTCCCTGTTGGAGTCTGCGAACCAGAAATTCTGAATAAGGAATTCTGTTGACCCGAGGGAAGGTGTTAGGCACCCTCGGATCCCGTGGTTCTAGCACGGTCGCTTAAATTATTACAATTGGCTAAAAATCTGATTTTAATACATGTTTTTGACCTATATGCTTTTTAACTTGAAAAATCGCTTTTATTATTATTTTTTAAAGAGAATTGCAACGTCGTGAAAACGCGTCTCGAACCACGTCACATAAATGCACCCGCGGTTTTTGACACATTTCGACTTTGTTGGGATTTGGATTTGGGTCACATAAATGTGCACCCGAGTTTAGGAAGGTATAATTATTAAAAAGCGTGCCTAAAGCGACTAACGTCTTATTACCTTTGCGGAGGGCCGTGAAATTAGCTAAACGGCACGCCCCAGGTTCTATGTATTTTTAATATAGATAGTGAGGGCCCCGCAATTTATGTGTTTTGTTTGGCGAGGTTCACCTCGTTTTATTTAAAGGCCATCTTAAAAAGGCTATTGTTTTCTAATATGGAATGTCTCTAAAAAGGGGCCTAATTGATTAACAATACGGACTTCGGGCTTCAAGTTCAGGTCCGGATTCAAACAAAAGGTAAAACCTCTTAATTTGAATCCGCTACCTAACTCGAAGGCCCAATTTTATATTACATTAAGCTATGAATTAAGGCCTTTAAGCCCAACCTAAATAAAGAATCTTAGTAGAGCTTGGATGAGGGTCAATCAAGTGGGCCTGCTCAAGGGTACAAATCGAGAATGACACTGGGCTGAGGAGTTTGAATCAAAATCTCACAATCTTAATCTGAATATGTGATTGGCCCCCATTGTCGAAGGAATCAGGCCCAAGGTGTGTTGGAGTATCAATTTTAACCATAGTGCTAATAACGACCATCTGGGCCTTGTGTTTGAGCCCAGAGGCAAGGTTCAAGTAGAATCCAATATTGAGCAGGAATCAGGATTGAATTTAACAAAAGATAATGCCACATCCATTTCAAATTGCTCAAGGATGAAAATTATAGCTCAAGTTTAAAGGACAGAAAATTATAAATTAACATTTAAGCTAATAGATGAAATGCGATTTTTATTGAAATGAATCAGTAACGGACTTATGCGCAGATAACTTTATTGACATGTGATTTTTCATGTTTTTGTGAACCAGCATGATGAAACTCGAATTTAAATCTTACATCTAACCTAACAAGCTTATCTTATATGAACTATGATCAAGTGTGCAAGCTATCAATTTAAACAATATAGATCTACTATCACTGAGCATTATATCTCATCATTTCGAGGTCTAAACAGTTCCACACGAGAGCTATCCAAAACAATCCTAATCATACAGTCCACAGTCTATCTATTTACAATGAAGACATTAACAAATCACGGAACACTATTCGAAATATAAAATATCTAACAACACAATTTTACAACAAAATCATGCAGCAAGTTTTATTTCAACTTTCAACTTGATATTCACATTGCTTCGAAGTCAGGACATGTACCTGGACGTTACAGAAATGAAGAAAGAGGAGTCAGTAGCAGCAGCAGTGATCACAACGGCAACAGGAACAATTTTCGAACCAAAACAACTTCACAAAACCCAGGAATAAACTACAGAATCACAGCATCCAATAGATGACCGAAATAAGTTCAATTGGACCAAAAGAGACTCGAATTTGCACCCAGGATGCTTTTGAAGCTTCAGCAAACCAAACTCATGTGTTTCAAGTCATTTTCGTCTTATTTAAGCTAGAAATTCGAACTGATGACTAGAATTTGAAACTAATCTGAGGAAAAGCTTTAATAAAACAGTATCTTTGGGGTTTTCTGAAGATCTAAGATCTAAAAGGACTTTCGAACTCTAAATTTCAGATTTAGCCTTTGGAATTCGAAATTCAGATTTTTCAGAGCTTCCAGACTTTTGGGGAATTTTTCAGGTCTCTCCAAAACTTGCAAAACAAGGCAATGGTGTGCCCTTTTATAGGCAAAGCCTAGGGCTACCTTCAGATTTTTAGTTTTCTTTTTAGTCCTTACTCATTTTCAGCTTTTAGTCCCTTATTTTTTAACTTGTTACCCAAGTTACTATCCTAAACTTACTGAAATCTAACTTGGGCCCTATTCTAGAAGCTTCTAGGTAATTCTTTTTTAGTTACTACAAGATTCCTTCTCTTTGAAATGCCTAACTTACCCTTGAATTAGTTCTGAAATTACTAGCCTATGTGTGAACTATAACCCCAGCCCCCTTTTACCTTAGTTAAAAATTTAGCCATAATTAAAGCAAACAATCCTGGTTCGACTATATCCAATCAAACTAATAAGAATATCTAAAAATTCTAATTAACACAAACAAATTTTCAACTATAACCAAGTTAACCAAACTGAACTTAATAACTAATTAAGACTAAATGCTGACCTAAAGGAATACTACACTAGTAACTAATAACAACCATGAGGGAATACTGCAAACAAAAGAGTAAACTATTATCTAAAATTTAGATGAAGCAGAAATTAACAATTTCAAGACAGAAAAAAGAATTGAAACAAATCCTATTTTGATAAAATCAAACTAAAATCAGAAATCCAAACGAAGTAAAATCAGAAAGAAAATCAAGCACAAAATCAGAACACGAAACCAGAACAAAATTGACCAAAATTAGAAACGAAAATTAACCAGAACTTAACAATTATGAGAACATAAGCAAAGAAGAAAATTAAACAAAGAAGAAGGAAGAGAACTCACTGATATGGTTTGGCCTCAAAATTGACGGGTTTTCCTTGGCATTCTTGGATCATAACTGCCTTTAATCATGTGTTTTCATAAGAAAACACATGATTAAGGGCTATTATAGCCCAAAATCGGAAGAAATCCCAATATTACAAACATAGGGTTTTTGGCCATTTTTCGATTTGAAATTCGAGGGATTTGGTGGTGATTTGGGGGAAAATAGTTAGGTATTTGGAAAGAGGGAAAGACGGGAGTTCAAGGGTGTTAATTTGGTGGTGGTTGGGTGGTGGCGCCGCCGGACACGGCGGAGGCGGTGTTAGGGTTTTGGATATTCGACGGGTTTGGAGGGGATTTGAGAAAAACGGAGCTTGGATCCGTAATGAGGATAAGGAGAGGAGGCTGTGGTGTAAATTTTGGGGAATTTGGACACACGCCGCCGGCGGAGGCGATTTCCGGCCGGCGGCAGACGACGGAGGATGGCGGCGGATGGCGGCGTTANAGAATTAATTCCAATATAACAAAAATAAACAAAGATTAAACCAAAACAATAAGAACAAATAAAAAACTGAAAAGAAACAGAATCAATTAAAAAAAACTTACTGATCTTAGTCTTTGATCGGACTGACTCCAACTTGATGGTATTTTGGATCATAACCGCCCTTAATCATGTGTTTTCATAAGAAAACACATGATTAAGGGCTATTATAGCCCAAAATCAACAAATCCCCAATACTAGGGTTTTAGGGTTTCTGGCCATTTTTCGATCTAAAATTCGAGGAGATGTGGTGATGTTCGAAGAAATCTGGTTGGGGATTGGAGATGAGGGAAGTTAGGGGAGTGTAGGGTGTGAATTTGGGGTCGTTTGGACAAACACGCGTTTTGGCCGAGATTTTGATTTGAAATTTGAAGCTTTTGGTGAGGATTTGAGGGAAATTAAGGCTAGATATGGAAAGAGGAGGGGGAGAGGATTCAATGGTGTAATTTTGGGGTGATTTGGAGCATCGCCGCCGGCGGAGGCGATTTTCGGCCGCGGCGGACGATGGTGGGTGGCGGAGATATGGTGGGGGGACGGTGGCGTTACACCGGCGGCTGGAGATGGGGAAGGGTACGAGGAAGGAGTAGTGGTCTCTAGGTTTAGACAAATTTTCGGACATTTTTATGTAAATGTACAAATCAATCGTGGCCGTTGGATTAAAACAATTGATGGCCAGGATTGTGTGACGCCAAACGGCGTCGTTTCAGTGAATAGAAGGGCAGGCCGGGTTTAAGGTGTGGTTTGGGCTGGGTTTGGTCAGATTGGAGGGGGGGTCGTTTGGGCCAAGCCAAATTTTGGCCCAATTTTATTGAAACCCTTCTCTTCCTTTTAATTTTCCAATTCCATTCTTTCTTTCTTTTTTTTTCTATTATTTATTTATTTATTCTATTTATTTTCTTTGTAAAATTAACAAAACCTAAGTTAACTCCCAAACTAATTAATTTCCAAAAAATGAACTAAATCCTAATTTTAAAAGGAAAATTAAGCAAAAGGTGAAATTAAAGAACAAAAAGTAAAATATTTATTTTTTGTTATTTTTCTCTTATTTTAGTAATATTAATTAACTAGTAAAGCTAAAAATTTAAAATCGAATTCTAAATGTAAATATACTATTTTTTGTACTTTTTGTGAATTATGACAACTAAAATGCACACGAAAATGCAAACAAGGCACAAAATTATGCAATTAATTCAAATAATAAACAAAAAATCCTAATTCTAAGGGATTTATAGGAGTAATTTAAGCGTAGCAAAAATCACGTGCTCACAGCTGCCCCTCTTTGCTCGAAGACACGGAGGGTTTTCGGGTAAAGATAAGTGAGCACTATGAAGATTTTTGCCTGCTCAGCACTCCATGAGAAGCATTTTGAAAACCGTCTGACCGAACCCTGCTTCAAAGGTTGCCTACATATCCTTGGCTATAAAGGAATCAGGTCAGTGTAGTTCTGGAAGGTTTGGTAGCTGGGACTACCAGGAGCTGTGATTTCACTGCTGTTGCTGCTGCTACTGCTTGCTGACCTCCTTATTACACCAAAAGGAAAATCAAAGCTAAGCTAGCTATGCCTATCAACTATGAGTTACAAGATTCCTATCTATAATTGTCTTGAAACTTGATCTTGAGTCTTAGCTGATTTTGCTGTGGACTTCGATCTGAATCTTGATGCTCGCAAGTTGTAGGTGTTTTACTTCTTCATGCAGCATTGGGTCAAAACAAGATCAACGGAGCTTGTGACTTCAATCAGATTTTGAGCAGTCCGCGCCCTTGCTTGCTTCACATTGAGTTCATCTCTTTTTGTTCTTTTCTTCTTTTCTTGATTCTGGATTGAGATTTATTCCATTGGTCATCTCACACCTTGTGTCTTGAGGTTGACCTACTTAAGATACCAAAATAAACAAACAAACGAAATTTTCTGCCCCAGTTTTCACTAGGAAAATTTTGTGAGTTAGTTGTGACACATATCTAAGCGATCAAATCAGGATTGTGTAGGGAGATCCTCGGTTTTTGGCCGGGATTTGGAAAGAAAAAGCTCCTCGGTTTTTTGGCCGGGAGATCCTCAGTTTTTTGCCGGGATTTGGAAAGAAAAGGCTCCGCGGTTTTTTGGCCGGGATTTGGAAAGAAAAGCTCCACGATTTTTTGGCCGGGAGATCCTCGGTTTTTTGGCCGGGATTTGGAAAGAAAAAGCTCCTCGATTTTTTGGCCGGGAGATCCTCGATTTTTGGCCAGAATTTGAAAAGAAAAAGCTCCCCGGTTTTTTGGCCGGGAGATCCTCGGTTTTTTGGCCGGGATTTGGAAAGAAAAAGCTCCACGGTTTTTTGGCCGGGAGATCCTCGGTTTTTTGGCCGGGATTTGGAAAGAAAAAGCTCCGCGGTTTTTTGCCGGGAGATCCTCGGTTTTTGTTCCGGGATTTTGGAAAAAGCTCCACGGTTTTTGTGCCGGGAGATNTTTTTGGCCGGGATTTGGAAAGAAAAAGCTCCTTGGGTTATGCCAGGGAGATCCTCAGTTTTTTGGGCGGAATTTGGAAAGAAAAAGCTCCGCGGTTTTTTGCCGGGAGATCCTCGGTTTTTTGGCCGGGATTTGGAAAGAAAAAAGCCCCGCGGTTTTTGGCCGGGATTTGGAAAGAAAAAGCTCCGTGGTTTTTTTTGGCCAGGAGATCCTCGGTTTTTGGCCGGGATTTGGAAAGAAAAAGCTCCACGATTTTTGGCCGGGAGATCCTCGGTTTTTTGGCCGGGATTTGGAAAGAAAAAGCTCCGCGGTTTTTTGGCCAGGAGATCCTCGCTTTTTTGGCCGGGATTTGGAAAAAAGCTCCGCGGTTTTTGGCCGGGAGATCCTCGGTTTTTGGCCGGGATATTTAAGGAATGGGATCCTATGCTACCATGATTTGTTTTCTTTTGGGATTTTCATTTTTATTCCCTTTCTTCTTTTTTGTTCTTTTGTTTTCCTCTTTATATGTTTTCCTTTTTATTTAGCAAAACGCATGAAAGAGTTTGGGAGAAAACTTCATTTTTGGTTGTTTTTCTGCTGCAAAGCTATCTCAGCACTTGCGCACTTTATTTCCTTTTCGGTTGCACCTGCTTCTTGCATGGTTGCTTTGATTGCACCTGTTTTCAACAAAGAATAGTTTGTTAGTTTGAAACGGTGGTTGGTTTTGTGGCCTTGATCATCTCAATTGCTTGATCCCGGCCCCATTTTCGCTGAGAACTTTGCTGCTCGTTTGCCTTGATGGTGAATCTCTTTTCAAAACGATCGGGTTCATCCTTCAGGATTTCATTATGACTCGCCCGTGTGGGCTCTAGCCTTTTCATTTTATTCCACCCTTGGGACCTTTGCCCTTGACTTCCTTTCTTTTCCAATGTTTTTGCTTTGAAAGCATCAACCACCATGGTCAGTCAAGATTGGCCTGACGCACTCGCTAAGGCTGGGTATTTTCTTCGCCTCTGATCAGGCGGAGCCCTGTGAAGCCGGTCCTGCCACCTTTTCTTTGTACTAGTTATGGAATCAGAGTTAAACCGAAAAGGATTCAAAGAAAAAGTATGCAAAAGGCAAGCATATGAGTTTAAAAAGAAGCATCCCTTTCGGGGAAAGCGAAGGACTTATCTGGGGTGGATGCTGGCTTCAAATGAACATGACATGCTTCTTGGACTGGATGCCCGACCCACACAAACTTTCCAACTTCTCGTGAACCCATTGATCTACATTTCAAAACCAGGGAACCTTGCCAGGACTCTTTTAGTGATGAGATGTCTTCTTTTCGGCCGAAAACGCCGTTTGCGGGTTTTCGCCAATCGACCTCTCTCATTTCTCTTCTCACCGTCGCCCGATAGTGCTCTTTGCGAGTTTCCACTGAGCGGACTCTCTCATTTTCAGTTTCTCTACTCACCATCGCCTTATGGTGCCCGAAGGTTTTCACCGATAAGACTCTCTCATTTTATTTATCTCAATTTGCATTGTGTTAGATTCCAACAATGACGTTCTTCACTTCCATGCCTTTGCCAATTGATCGGAAGGACTTGGACAGGGCTTTTAGGGTAAACAGAATTTTGGGCGGAACTACAACTTTGGAACCATTTCGGCGGATTCATGGCCGAACCATTATATCATCTGCCCTAGTTTCAACTTTTGGGGAAATTGGGATTTTGTTTTGGTGTGACTGAACCCCAGAGAGAGGCTGCCTACGTACCCCTTCGGGATCAAGTCAAACGTAGTTCAAGAAATACATTTTTGTTTTTGTTTTTGTTTTGTTTTTCTTTTCTTTTCTTTTTCCTTTCATCATATTTCTTTTTTTTTTGGAAATACTTCCGGGTTCCAAAGAGGGTAGCCAAAGAAGCGTGACCGGCTCAAAGGGTTTACGAAAGAGTAATAGTGTTTGGGGTAGTGGAAAAGAAAGCCTTCGTCATCTCAATTACGCAAAAGCCATCGCCACAGGAGGTCTAGACATAGTACCTTTTCACTGCATCTGCATTGACTGCTGTCTCAGGATCATTCCCTTCGATGTCTCCCAGATACAGTGCTCCTCTTGGCAATATCTTTCGAATTATGTATGGACCTTTCCAATTAGGGGCAAACTTCCCTTTTGCTTCCTGATGATGAGGGAGAATGCGTCTGAGTACCAGTTGTCCCACTTCAAAATTCTTGGGACGCACTTTCTTGTTATAGGCGCGGGCCATTCTTTGTTGGTATAACTGCCCGTGACAAATTGCGGCCATCCGTTTTTCATCAATTAATGACAATTGCTCTAGTCAGGTTTTAACCCACTCACTGTCCTCAATCTCCGCCTCAATGATTATTCGAAGTGAAGGAATTTCTACTTCTGCAGGTATGACTGCTTCAGTACCGTAAACCAACAAGTACGGTGTTGCTCCAATTGATGTACGTACTGTGGTACGATACCCGAGTAATGCGAAAGGTAACTTTTCATGCCATTGCCTGGAGCTTTGAATCATCTTTCTCAAAATCTTCTTGATGTTCTTATTTGCTGCTTCGACAGCACCGTTGGCTTTTGGCCGATAAGGAGTAGAGTTTCTGTGCGTTATCTTGAACTGTTCACATACCTCTCCCATCAAACGACTGTTCAAGTTTGCAGCATTGTCGGTAATGATAGTTGCAGGAATGCCAAAACGGCAAATGAGATTGGAGTGTACAAAGTCTACCACAGCTTTCTTGGTAAT
>NW_017676236.1:44209-49225 GCF_001879085.1 Nicotiana attenuata | reverse complement strand
TACTATACTCATCAAAGCCAACGTCATCCTATTATCACACTACATCCTCTTTGTATTACCAGGGCAACATTCCATCTCTTCTAAATGCTACCAGTCTTAGACTCCTTTGAGTTCTTTCAGGCTATACTGAGCTTTCTATAACTTACAGAAACTATCAGCTCTTTTGTTTTCCTGGGCTTAATTCCGAGTACTTATCCATTTCTCGTCACCTTCTTACTCGCCCTTTCTTGTCCTTACTCATGTCTTCCGAAAACCTGTTGCTTCACCATACTTTAGTTTGCGACCTATACATGTCTATTTATACTACTCTCAACCTTCCTTCAACTTGCTTGCACCATAGATTTCCTTGTGTTATTCTGGATCATCAAGCGAGACAACACATCGTCTCTAACTCTTCGTTACTCTCTTAATCAGGCTTCTCGATACCTAGAACCCATAGGCTNCAATGACACTTAACATACACATGTAGTCTGTAAACCTGCTGCTTACCAGTTTTTATCTGCAGAATATGCAGCTAAGGGTGGTCCAGAATTTTTCTTCATTGTGAATATACAGGTATATTCTCTAGCTTCTTTTATATGTCTTTTCTTTTTTCCTTCAGAATTCCAGAGAAATCCGTCATGTAGCTGAATGTTTCTTACATTCAGGTACCAGGTTCAACAACATACAGCCTTGGTCTCTACTATATGATGGACACTCCAATAGAAAATGCACCCTTGCTGGAGAGTTTCGTCAAAGGAGATGATGCTTATAGAAATTCAAGTTTCAAGCTCATACCGTACATATCCAAGGTTTGTTTTCTGATAATTGAGATTGAACAGATTCTCTTTTTCACAAGTTTAATAATAATTATTTTTATTTAAGTTGCTCAACGCATTAGTAAAAGCTAGGGCATGCCATCAGTCTTGTTACGTTTGCACTGAGCCATATCAATGTTCTTGAGAATGGTTGGTGGTAGAACTTTTGCCCTGTACCTTCCTGAGTTCGCAGCTATTGACTGCACAGCAGCAAGTTGCTCTCACAATCTTAAGAAAACTGAATGCCTCTTCCAGTTCCAATGACAGACATGAACCTTTTCACTTCTCAGAGGTCAATTTTACAACTTCAAGTAATTTTTCAACAATAAAAACAATCATAACCGAACAAATTTAATTTAATGGAGAAATGCAGAGAGGGATATTGCATGCTCAAGTTATTTTCCCAAAATACATGTCATCCTAGAGTCCTGCATCGTAATTCTTTTCTGCTTTCTTGTTAGCTTTTTGGTTGGACTATGTGCTTTTATCAGCACTGCTAATAGCACTTTAACAATTTTTCAATCCTTTTAAAGATCAGGAATCTTGATTTTTTTTTTTATTTTTGTCAGGGACCATGGTTAGTCAAGCAGAGTGTTGGGAAGAAAGCATGCATTGTAGGTCAAGCACTTGAAATTAATTATTTTCGGGGAAAGAACTACTTGGAGGTAAATTTCAAGAGTACTTTGACAGGAAATGATGCTTTAATTTTGTTTGCATGTGTAGCTGCTAATAGTTGGTGCAGTTAATACGGCCATTTCCAAGATGTGTGAATGAACTACTTCCACTATGGCAGAAGTTCAATATCTCCTCTCGACGAAAGTAGAATACTTTTACCAAGTTAATAACATAGATACTAGCTTGAGTCTTGAACCAATGTGGGACATCTAACAACCCATACTCCTTGCTGAGATTTGAACTTCTCAGCAGAGGTGTGTAGTCATCAATACTTTTCGGTTGCACTAATTTCATGTGGATGAGTTCATGGGTTTTAGGTTATTTCTTTTCATCTTCCTTTTAGTTGGTGTGTGCGACAAAGGATAGAAGATTACTGGGGAGGGGGAGGGCTTTCAGTTTCTGTTTGATTCATGTGGCAATTTGTGGATTGCTGTTATATGTTGACGCGTTTGTAGGTCAAAATTTAATTATCTTTAGAATAATAGGTGAAATACTCCTCCTTGTATTGACATTCAAATCCCTCCACAGTGAAACATCTTTTAACGTGGAAGAAATTTTTTCCTCATAGCGGATTCTCAAAAAATTTTGTGGTCTTTCAGCTTGATATCGATGTTGGCTCTTCTACTGTGGCAAGGGGAGTCGTAAGCCTTGTTGTTGGATATCTAAACAACCTTGTCATTGAAATGGCGTTTCTTGTCCAGGTAATGTTCATGTCCCATTCTCCATTTAAGCATATGGTTTTAAATTGTGGAAAGTGCCAATGTTGTCAATTACATTGAATTTCAATGAGGTTGACAAGCATTGAGTGTCTTATTGGAACAACTATCTGAAATATCTTTCTTCACAGGCCAACACAACAGAGGAGCTTCCTGAATATCTTCTTGGAACATGCCGTCTTAATCATCTCGATGTCTCTAAAGCTGTTCAAGCGAAACCATGATCTATGTATGTGTGTGTATATATAGGTTACTCCAGATTTGCATAGGCAACATGGACGATACCGATATAGAACTGCAAAAGCTTTACGAAAGTGACTATTCTTTGATTCAATCAAATAGCATGCCAGCAGTCTGCTGCATTGGTGTCAGCTGTATAGTTTGCAGAAATACACAGTTTTTACTAAATGGTGAACTCAATTGTGAGGATATGCTTTTTTTCTTAAGGAAAATATGCCTTTTTTTTTTTCTGACTGTTTGTAATGTACTCAAAGAAATAAGAGAATAGTGACACGAAGGAATTTTTATTATTGAATTGGATGTCTCAATCAACAGTACAACAATTATTGAATTTCAACTAGTAACTAAGGTTTGACTTCATTAATGAGCTTCCACTTGAAATGAAGAAGGAAGATGAGAAGTAAGAAGGATGGAGAAAATCGAGAAGGAGAAGAAATGAGAAGAAAGAAATAACAGAAAATTACCGGTCCAAAACTAACTCCTCAGTCCAACTGGAAGGTTGTTATACAGTTGGCCCATAACAACTTGCAGCCCAATAGATCACCACAATTCCTTTATTAATGAACTATTAATCTCAGCCATTCTTTAGGATGCTGATACTTGCATCTAAAGCCTCCACGTTTCTTCTCTAATCTAATCTCCTTACACGTGTAATGTCTTACTTATACACTAATATCTTCTTTCCCAATTCATTTCCGACCTTATTCGATATTATCTAAACCCTAACAATCCCTTCCTCTTCAGACAGACCTTGTCCTCAAGGTCGTAGGTTAGCAACAAATGTCGGAAATTGACTGCGGATATAACCCCAGTCCTCCCACGTAGCATCTTCAGGACCAAGATTGGTCCACTGAACAAGCACCTTCACCATCACAGCGTTATTAAACTTCACCGTTCTTCGTTGAAGAATATCCAGTGGATGTACCAGTACACGGCCTTCACTATCGCACACTGGTGGCTGTTGTTGTGGTGTAATAGTTGGACCTACTCGGCGTTACAGCTAGGATATGTGGAAAACAGGGTGGAGCTAAGAGCCCGGCGATAACTCCAAACGATAAGCAACCGATCCCACACGCTGCAGAACTTTATAAGGTCCATAGTACTTAGCGCTCAACTTTAAGTTTCTTCTGACTGCTAGAGACGTTTGTCTGTAAGGTTGTAGCTTGAGATAAACCCATTCCCTTTCTGTTAAAACCCTATCTGTTCGATGTTGATCTGCATAGAATGTCATTCGTGCCTGGGCTTGAGAAAGGTTTTCCTTTAGATTTTGTAGCATCTGTTGTCTCTGGGATAAACAAACTCCCACTTGGGATTGAGTAGAGTGGGGTAATGACCCCAAGGAAATATGTGGGGGTGGGAATCCATATATCGCTTGAAAGGGTGTAGTCTTGAGGGAGTTGTGGTAGTTAGTGTTATACCACCATTCAGCTAAAGGTAGCCCTTTCACCCACTGTTTAGGGTGTGAGAACACCATTGCTCTTAGGTAGGATTCTAAGCACCTGTTGAGTCTTTCCGTTTGTCCATCCGTCTGGGGATGGTAAGCAGTAGATAGTTTCAGCTGAGTACCCATAGTTCTAAATAGTGTCTGCCAAAACTGGCTAGTGAACACCGAGTCCCTGTCCGATACTATTGATTTTGGAAGTCCATGTAGCCTGTAGACCTCCTTTAAGAATAACTCAGCCACATCTTGGGCTGTGTAGGGGTGTTTAAGGGCTAAGAAGTGGCCATATTTGGTTAGTCTTGTCACGACCCAAACCGATGGGCCGTGACGGGCACCCGATACCTTACTCAACCGAGTACCAACATAACGTATCTTTCATATCATTCTATCATAGGTAAATGAACTGGAGTAAAGCATGAGGGAATACAAACTTATACATATGAAGTACGGGCCTATAAGGCCGGCATGATTCTTTATATACTCGAAACATAGGCCGACAAGGCCATACAAGTATCCGTATACATGACATCTGTCTAAAAGCCTCTAAGAGTACATACTTATCATAAAGGTCGGGACATGGCCCCGCCATACCAAACAATACGCGTCTAAATCATATTGACCAAACAAGCAACTCTAGAGCAAATGGAGCGCACCAACATCTTCCGCTGAGCTGATAGCCTACTTGGAGGACTCTCGACCTATCTATCAGGACCTGCAGGCATGAAACACAGCGTCCCCAGCCAGAAGGGACGTCATTACGAATAATGTACCGAGTATGTAAGGCACATAATAAATACATAAACGACATGGAAGAAATATAGAGTAAGTGACTCAACCTGTAAGTCTGGATAACTCTGTAAATCATGAAATACTTATAGTGTCATCCATATGCGTATGAATGTCATATCGTGCATAGGTACATGTGTTCATAACATCATCAAGCATACGAGGGCATCCCATCATATCATCTCGGCCACTATGGGCAAAATCATCAACGTATACCAGCTGATCAGGTGGTGGTGCGTATATAACGCCATAACCTTTTCTCATAACCCATATATATATATATATATATATATATATATAACACCATCTGTCAGTGGTCGAATGTGTACTAGTAGTATAAATGACAGTAGAAGTAGCTATA
>NW_017676236.1:26197-44189 GCF_001879085.1 Nicotiana attenuata | reverse complement strand
TTTTCTCATAACCCCATATATATATATATATATATATATATATAACACCATCTGGTCATGGGTCAATGTGCATGTATAAATGCATGAAATGCATATGAAATACGTTAATAAAATATCTTGGCACATCATAAGACCATTATGCCTCTGATTAATATCATGAAATAAACATTATCAATTTACGTATTTTCTGGGACCCATGAACAGACGATAGAATAATAAGACATATGGAAAATGAAGAGCATAGGAATCTCTAGTATTTCTATGAATAGAGTCATTTATGGAAGTTGTGCATTTGCTCGTTTCGTTCATGTTGTATAGATCATGCCAAAAAGAAAGAAGGGATAGCCTTAACATACCTGTATGATCTCTTCCTTATTACTCAACCAAGCTCAACACAACTTCTTGCATCTACAACAAGTGAAATGATATTGCCGTTAACATATAATGTCGTACCATCGTATTTGGCTAGTCGCATGACTTAAGGAAAATCGGGCATCAACTCCGCTATTTTTAATACATCCCAAAGACCACTAAGGGTCATCAACAACCCAACAACAACAACTATAAGCAACACCAGCAACAACAACAATATAATCCAATATGAGTTTCTCCGATTATCTTAACAATCATATTGAGCGGCAAGCTCGTTTCTTTTACTCATAACAAGATATAAATTGAATCCAACTCTTATTCCATAAATTAGCTTATAACTTCAGAGCATCATACATATATGTACCATATTATTTCTAGTTTAAAACCTCCACAAAATGCCTTCCAAAACAGCCCCATATGTCTAGCACCTTAATTTTTATCGTCAATCACTTGTTTTTCATCTTTTCTTCTTCAACAACTTAATTAACACCTAGGAAAGCTTAACAACAGCAGCCAAAATATTATCAAATTATTTCTTACAACTTTCATCCACCACAAACTATATTTTTAACCACAAAACAGTCCAACCAAAAAGACAACTGTATCTCATGTTCCTTCAAGTGCATCTTATGTTTTTTTCACTCAAACAACACAACTAACACAACCAACACAAGATTAACCTTAGGCACAATCAAGAAGATGTTATACATACCTTGGAAATCAGCTACAACTCGAAACTCCATCTCAACTTAGCTCACAATATCCCTCAATTACACCACAACATCATAGAAGTATTCTCCTGTAGTCTTTAACACCTTTGATGAAGATTTGTGTTGATTTCTCTTGAGTTTAGTTCTTGGAACCTTGGACAAGTTCTTGGAGGGTTTAAGAATGTTTTGCAGTAATTGATCTCTGGATATTGACGAAATATAATGGATAAAGACAACTTATAAGCCCACCGCCTCAATTCTCAAAGTAGGTGGGTAAGCTGCCTGCTTGGCAGCTTGAGCAGTGCCACTTCGGATACTTGTATCTTTCGACTTCGATATCGTATAGGCAAATGGTTTGCAGAGTTGGAAGCTAGTGCTTTAATTACATATAAAGATCTCCATGTAACTCTCAATATATTGGTGGAAAACGGCGTCGCAACTTGGTCTATAAACCTGCTAGTTTCTCCGAAGTGCAGCAACGTGACTTGGGGACCCTAGTTTAAAAATCCATATTTCTCTACTACGATGTCGTATGAATAAATGGTTTGGACCGTTGGAAACTAGGTTCCAAGAACTTCCTTTTGGTATGATATATGTCCAAAATGACACCATAAAGCATATGAATTTAATTTCTCAAAACGGCTCGTTACAAGGCAAATCTTAACTCGATTTTTCTGTAAGTTAAATCCAATTTTTCCCAAACTTTATATTTTATGTCTAAACATCATATATAGTCATATTATGACTTTAAACTCATTAAATCATGATTAACAAGTCTCATATTCATTATACGTCACCTTAGGACGCACAGGGTGTAACACCAAACTTGTCGACTTTCGACAAAACTTATCTTCTTCAATTCGTTTAGCTTCTAAGCCTTCCAACCATCTTGGTACTTGTTATTCATGATCTTAAATATTATTAACTTCCACGGTAACATGATTAACTTACTTTATAATTTTTTTCCAAATATGATTTTATTTCTGAGCTTACATCAATTGACTTACGACGTACTCTTAAGTACGAAAACATGGGGTGTAACATCATTCCCTCCTTTGGAACATTCGTCCTCGAATGTTGACTGATGCGCTTATCAGTCTCATACCCCATAGCTCATACGAATATTTAAATATTGTTCTTGCCATCTAGCCAACTGCTTTGTGAACAATCTAAAGGCCATGACATTCCTCCTTTAGGCCTCTTTCTCACACCACGACTTGTAGTCGGAATCCTTTATCATGCTGCCTGTACCACATTTTTCCTTGTATGTGCGCCTATACGACTCTTCCCTCCAGGTTTTCCTCAAGTTTTTACCCAGTCTCTAGGCCTCACCTTTTAAACATATACAGAGCTTGACAAGATGTCCCTCTGGGCATCTATAGGTATACTGAAGTTCTTCGCTCGGTACTTTGATGAACCTACGAATATTGCTATGCCTTACTTCATGGACCCGGTTATCCATCCATATGACTTTACCGCATCAAGGTAGGTCATACTGTAATTACTGAGGCCTGCCACCAAACTCCAGGTTATTCTCGTTGCTTATCCTATATGCATAAATCTAAGTCCTTTAATGCTTTCTTATTACTATTCATCTTAAGAACGACGACCTAATCTCATCTTATACTTTGTGACTTTTGTCCATTCATTGTTGATTCACCTCAATATTGATCTACAATTTACCACTGATAACTTAAAACTTCTTACATAATCACTATGGCCCATGAGAACATCTGGAGTAATTTCCATAACCGTTTTTCATAGCATCCCAATGTGATTCACCTTACGTGGGTGTGTCAATCCTGTACCATTCATGAAATCTTCCTTTTTTCCCCCATATAATTACTCAATCAAAGGCCCAAACGTCATCCCTTATTTATCACAACTACATCCTCTTTGTATTACCAGGGCAACATTCCATCTCTTCTAAATGCTACCAGTCTTAGACTCCTTTGAGTTCTTTCAGGCTATACTGAGCTTTCTATAACTTACAGAAACTATCAGCTCTTTTGTTTTCCTGGGCTTAATTCCGAGTACTTATCCATTTCTCGTCACCTTCTTACTCGCCCTTTCTTGTCCTTACTCATGTCTTCCGAAAACCTGTTGCTTCACCATACTTTAGTTTGCGACCTATACATGTCTATTTATACTACTCTCAACCTTCCTTCAACTTGCTTGCACCATAGATTTCCTTGTGTTATTCTGGATCATCAAGCGAGACAACACATCGTCTCTAACTCTTCGTTACTCTCTTAATCAGGCTTCTCGATACCTAGAACCCATAGGCTGGAAGGCATGCCACCGCTATCTTTCCTGGATACTGAATCCCAACGCTTCTAGCCTTCTATCCGAAGTAAGGACTATTCACAACCTTCTACACTTGAGTGTCTCGTACGTTGTTCACGTTTACCTTACTTTCTTTAAAATCTCGCATCACGTCTTCTATCCCTTTCATAACTTCCCTTCTACATAGGTATGATTTACATCCACAACTTGAAGCTCTATTGTAATACTTACCCCCTGGTGCATGCACAATCCGGTGGGAGCTTCATACTAACTTCTTATGAGGCTGGTACTCTTCTAACTGGATTTCTTGTAGAGTCATTATATAATTTGGTTGTCGTACTATCTCTCTTGTACCTCTGATATTAAGGATGATCCTGCAATGTTCTCAATCGCGATTTTTATAATTTTCTGGGTCCAATAATCAGACTCCTGATTTACTTGGTTGATGTAACTCTTTAGTTTCCTCTTCCTTCTGATCAGCCTTTATGTAGGCTTAAGCCATCTTCCAGTCTGTGGCCCACGGTATTAGTTATTACTTTAGCCTTTCATGGACGCTTTGGAATACCCGTGACACCATCATCCAACAATTCAATCCTTTGTTTATGATCTGGACTCAATTCTTTTCTTTTCTTTTCTTTTAACTTATACCGGAGTCTTCTAGGCTGTATGATTGTCAACATATATGCTGCATGGATAACACTCCGAAATCTTAAGTGCGTTCATAACGTAACTAATTCTAGATCATTGTTCGAATAATTCCTTTCGTTTCTTCTCAGCTTTCTTTAAACGTAGGCTATTACTTTTCCTAGTGTTTCTGCCCCCTTGTAGCGTGCATACTTAGCTTTTCTTAGTTCCCACGCATGACGGAATTTCCGTGCAACTCACATGATCTCGAATCCTACTTTCTTATAGAGTGCATACAATATTGTAATGAGACTGTTGTTACAAGACCATTTCCTTAGGTCACTATGCTTAGCTTGAAGCCTTCTTCCTTATTTCCTTAGCTAGTCTTTTATTGTAGTACTTAGTGAGGACCCTCTGATTCTTGCAAGGCTGCGAGCTTATTACATCATTTACCCTGCGGAATTTTTGATGTTCTTTCTTAATTGTCATTATCCTTAATTACTTACCTTCATGCCCTTTTGCTCGTAGGGTAGCTTCTAAGATGATATTTTGATTGTCTTGCCAGTGGCACTCTCTTTTATCTCCATAACACTCATACGGTACCTTTAACTACCCCAACTCCTATTTTAATATTTCTCAAGGTTACGATGTCATATCGGCGAGACTGAATTCCCCATGTTGAGATTTACTATGTTTATCTTGCACGATCTATTAATTTGTCTATATCCCCTTGTTTAGCTGTAACTAGGCTCTTCCTGAATCAGTTGCTAACTACTCGTTGGTCCATTCTCATATCAATATTCTGCGTAATCTTTCTTGGGTTATTTCCTTTATCTTAACTTACCTCTCGCACTGGCCCTTTATTTATCAATGACATACCGAGCAGGAACCCTTACTTGCTCTCCTTGACGTCGCGTTTGCATAATGTTCTGGAATTGTAGCATATCATTAGGATTGGATACGTGCAATCTCATCCCTTTTCTCATTTTTTTTATCGCATTCTTCCTTCACCATTCCAAAATTACTAAAACCACTTAATTCTGACTTAATGCCATATAAATATTCCCCCCTTTAGGGGAGTAATAAGATTTAGCGCTATGACGATCTACCTATAGATGTTTTACCTCTTTATCTTTGGCGTCTTCTCACATCATCGATAACCCTTCAAGGCTTCCAGTGTGTATCTTTGTAGTACTCATATCTAGTTGTACTATTCTAGATTGCACCATTTGGGTGTCTCACAAGGAGATCTATTAGTACATTTGCAATATCCTTCGGAAATATCAACTAATGCAAACAATCCATCCATCATTTTGGGTTACTCTAACCCCAGCCGGGTCCTGATACCCCGTCCTTCTCTTAAACCATATATGTTAGCTCCCATAGGGCATAACTAAGATTCATGTGGCCAATTATACATACCTATGTTACTGTTGAAGGTAACTCAAAATGCTTATATCTCTCTTCCTGAATTGTAGATAATGTTCATCTTTACTAACTATGTACCTTGTACCCTTCTTCAACTTGCTTCTTTTACTTGTTGAAACTTGTACCTTCTGATTCTCTCGTTGCTTTTCACCATATGGGTGGATAATATTCATGCCATAGGGATCCTCAACAAGAAGCTTACATGTCTTAGTACACACATGATCTGCTGAAGACCTTACATTTACTCATTATAAGCATCATGCAGAATCAAGTTCCTCTGACTCAACTCTTCCTAACTACGTGCAATCCCATACCAACCGTCTTTCTAAATGTAGGCATTGTTGTATTATGAATAAGATAGGGTTTAGGAAATCATAAGATAGGGTTTAGGAAATTGAGTTCTTTCAACTGAGCTCTACCACACGATCTAGAGTGAGAAGAAAGAGTGACAGTCCAAAATGCCATGTAGTCTCCTGCTTATAGGTGTGGTGCACAACACACCCATAAACAAGACTCTACTAGACACGGCTTGTAGACTCCGTAGGACAGAACTGCTCTGATACCACTTTTGTCACGACCCAAACCGATGGGCCGCGACGGGCACCCGGTACCTTACTCAACCGAGTACCAACATAACGTATCTATCATATCATTCTATCATAGGTAAATGAACCGCAGTAAAGCATGAGGGAATACAAACTTATACATATGAAGTACGGGCCTATAAGGCCGGCATGATTCTTTATATACTCGAAACATAGGCCGACAAGGCCATACAAGTATCCGTATACATGACATCTGTCTACAAGCCTCTAAGAGTACATACTTATCATAAAGGTCGCCCCGCCATACCAAACAATACGCATCTAAATCATACTGACCAAACAAGCAACTCTAGAGCAAATGGAGTGCACCAACATCTTCCGCTTAGCTGATAGCCTACTTGGAGGACTCTCGACCTGTCTATCGGGACCTGCGGGCATGAAACGCGGTGTCCCCAGGCAGAAGGGACGTCAGTACGAATAATGTACCAAATATGTAAGGCACATAAATAAGTACATAAAAGACATGGAAGAAATATAGAGTAAGTGACTCAATCTGTAAGTCTGGATAACTCTGTAAATCAAGAAATACTTATAGTGTCATGCATATGCGTATGAATGTCATGTCGTGCATAGGTAGATGTGTTCATAACATTATCAAGCCTCTGAGGGCATCCTATCATATCATCTCGGCAACTGTAGGCAAAATCATCAACGTATACCAGCTGATCAAGTGGTGGTGCGTATATAACGCCATAACCTTTTCCATATCCCATATACATACATACATATATATATATATATATATATATATATATATATATATATATATATAAAACACCATCTGGTCATAGGTCAATGCGCATGTATAAATGCATGAAATGCATATGAAATACGTTAATAAAATATCTTGGCACGTCATAAGACCATTATGCCTCTGATTAACATCTTGAAATAAACTTTATCAATTTACGTATTTTCTGGGACCCATGAACAGACAATAGAATAATAAGACATATGGGAAATAAAGAACATAAGCATCTCTAGTATTTCTATGAATATAGTCATTTATGGAAGTTGTGCATTTGATCGTTTTGTTCGTGTTGCATAGATCATGCCAAAAAGAAAGAAGGGATAGCCTTAACATACCTGTATGATATCTTCCTTATTACTCAACCAAGCTCAACACAACTTCTTGGATCCAAAATTTTCCGACCATGACACTACTCTTCCCAATAACCACCAAATTAACACCCTGANGTTTCGTTCGTGTCGTATAGATCATGCCAAAAAGAAAGAAGGGATAGCCTTAACATACCTGTATGATATCTTCCTTATTACTCAACCAAGCTCAACACAACTTCTTGTATCTACAACAAGTGAAATGATATTGCCGTTAACATATAATATCGTACCATCGTATTTGGCTAGTCGCATGACTTAAGGAAAATCGGGCAGCAACTCCCCTATTTTTAATACATCCCAAAGACCACTAAGGGTCATCAACAACCCGACAACAACAACTATAACCAACACCAGCAACAACAACAATATAATCCAATATGAGTTTCTCCGATTATCTTAACAATCATATTGAGTGGCAAGCTCGTTTCTTTTACTGATAACAAGATATAAATTGAATCCAACTCTTATTCTATAAATTAGTTTATAACCTTTAGAGCATCATAAATATATGTACCATATTATTTCTAGGTTAAAACCTCCACAAATGCCTTCCAAAACATCCCCATATGTCTAACACCTTAATTTTTATCGTCAATCACTTGTTTTTCATCTTCTCTTCTTCAATCATTTTAATTAACACCTAGGAAAGCTTAACAACAGCAGCCAAAACATTATCAAATTATTACTCACAATTTTCATCCATCACAAACCATATTTTTAACCACAAAACAGTCCAACCAAAAAGACAACCGTATCCCATGTCCCTTCAAGTGCATCTTATGTTTTTTTCACTCAAACAACACAACCAACACAAGATTAACCTTAGGCACAATCAAGAAGATGTTATACATACCTTGGACATCAGCTACAACTCGAAACAACATCTCAACTAGCTCACAATAGCCCTCAATCACACCACAACATCATAGAAGTATTCTCTTGTAGTCTTTAACACCCTTAATGAGGATTTGTGTTGATTTCTCTTGAGTTTAGTTCTTGGAACCTTGGACAAGTTCTTGGAGGGTTTGAGAGTTTTTTGCAGTAATTGGTCTCTGGATATTGACGAAATATAATGGATAAAGACAACTTATAAGCCCACCGCCTCAATTCTTTAAGCAGGTGGGTAAGCTGCCTGCTTGGCAGCTTGAGCAGTGCCACTTCGGACACTTATATCTTTCTACTCCGATATCGTATACACAAACGGTATGCAGCTTTGGAAACTAGACACATAGGGATTTAATTCCATATAGAGATCTCCATGTAAATCTCAATATATTGGGAGAAAACTGCGTTGCAACTTGGCCTATAAACCTGCCAGTTTCTCCGAAGTGCGGCAGCGTGACTTGGGGACCCTAGTTTAAAAATCCATATTTCTCTACCCCGATGTCGTATGAATAAATGGTTTGCACTGTTGGAAACTAGGTTCCAAGACCTTCATTCTGGTATGATATATGTCCCAAAATGACACCATAAAGCGTACGAATTTAATTTCTCAAAACAGCTCCTTACCAGGCAAATCTTATCTCGATTTTTCTGTAAGTTAAATCTAATTTTTCCCAAACTTTATTTTTTATGTCCAAACATCATATATAGTCATATTATGACTTTACACTCATTAAATCATGATTAACAAGTCTCATATTCATTATACGTCACCTTAGGACGCACAGGGTGTAACACCAAACTTGTCGACTTTCGACAAAACTTATCTTCTTCAATTCGTTTAGCTTCTAAGCCTTCCAACCATCTTGGTACTTGTTATTCATGATCTGAAATATTATTAACTTTCACGGTAACATGATTAACTTACTATATAAATTTTTTTCAAAGATGATTTCATTTCTGAGCTTACATGAGTTGACTTACGGCGTACTCTTAAGTACGAAAACATGGGGTGTAACAAGTCTGTCCACCACGACTAAGATGGCACTCTTGTGTCTTGAAGTGGGTAATCCTTCTACAAAATCCTTGGCTATGTCTTGCATGACTCGGGAATGTGTAGGGGTTGTAGAAGACCAGCAGGGTGTGTATGCTCAGTTTTGACCCTTTGACAGGTGTCACATTCTGACACCCACTTGAATATATCAGTCTTCATGTTTGGAAAGAAGAAAATCATTTTCACCCTTTTATAAGTGCCCAGCTGCCCTGAATGGCCCCCTAAAGGTGACTGATGCAAGGCTTCAAATATCTTGATTCTCAAATTTGCCCCTCTTCGTACCCAGATTCTCTGCTCATGTCTGATAATTCCTTGAGTGAGGGAATACTTAGGCTTACTGTTAGGACTGGCAATAAGTTCTGCTAAGAGTTGCAAGGCCATAGGGTCATGCTCATAGCTTTGGGATATCTCCTGCATCCAAGTAGGCTCCACATCAGAGATAGTATTAAGTGTAGGTTCCTCTTCCATTCTCCTGGATAATGCATCCGCAACTCTGTTCTCTGAGCCCTTCTTATACTGAACTTCATAATCCAATCCTAGAAGCTTAGTAAGTCCTTTTTGCTACAAGGCTGTGTTAACCCTCTACTCCAATAGGTATTTAAGGTTGTGATGGTCAGTTCTGATGATGAAATGTCCTCCTTGTAGGTAATGTCTCCACTTGTCTACAGCTGATAGAATAACCATGAACTCTTTTTGATATGTAGAAAGTCCTAGATGCTTAGGAGCTAGGGCCTTGCTGAAAAAGGCAATTGATCTCCCTTCTTGCATCAGGACTGCTCCCATACCCTTATAGAAAGCATCAGTCTCTACTATAAATGTTTTGGAGAAGTCTGCTAAAGCCAATACTAGTGCAGATATCATTGCCTCCTTAAGGGACTGAAAGGCAATTTCAGCTTCTTGGTTCTAGTGGAAGGCATTCTTTTTCACCAAATTTGTTAGAGGCTTCCTGATTATACCATAGGTTTTGACAAATCTCCTATAGTACCCTGTCAGCCCTAAGAATCCTCTCAACGCCTTGACTGATTTTGGTGTTGGCCAATTGGCCATAGCTTCAATCTTAGATGGGTCTGTAGAAACCCCTTCTCCAGCTATGATATGTCCCAAATACTCCACCTTGGACTATCCAAAGGTACACTTAGACAGTTTGGCATATAATCTTTCCTTTCTCTGAGTTTCCAGCACCGCTGTGAGATGGAACACATGTTCCTGGAGGTTGGCACTGTACACCAGGATGTCATCGAAGAAAACTAAGATAAACTTCCTTAGATAATCTTTGAACACATGATTAATGAAGGACTGGAATGTGGCTAGTGCATTGGTCAAGCCAAAGGGCATGACTTTAAACTCATAGTGCCCTAGGTTTGTTCCGAATGTTGTCTTAGGTATATCCTCTTCTCCTATTCTGATTTGGTGGTACCCTGCTCTCAGATCAATCTTTGAGTATATGCAAGATCTACTTAGTTCATCCATCAAGTCATCTACTAAAGGGATAGGAAATTTATCTTTCACAGTCGTGTTGTTCAACTCTCTATAGTCTATGCAAAATCTCTAACTCCCATCTTTCTTTTTAACCAGCAATACAGGGTAAGAAAATGGGGAGTGACTAACTTGTATGATGCCATTGTTCAATGATAAGTAGGGATTTTAACGTATTTTATGCTCCTACTTGCCTATGCTTTGAATATAAATTGTTACAAAATAGTCCCAAAAGGCTCATAAGTTGTGCTTGATTGCAGGTTTGATCGACAAAGTGACAAAATGTCAAGGATCGGCTAAAAAAGGAGTGAAACCTGCTCAAGTATCAAAGACCAAGAAACTGAGGGCAAACAAGCCTAGTGCGGACCGCGCAAAGTCGAATGCGGCCGCACTAGATGGTTCAAAGAGTTGGCAAAAGTGGGCTTCAAGCACCGCGGCCGCAGTACACATAGCGAGATCCGTGCTGGCCCACCGCGGTCGCACTACCTTTTTGTACGGTCCGCGTACAAGAGATTTAGAGAGATGGAATTATGCCCAGTCCAAGACATGCGGTCCGCGATCGTGATCGTACGGACCGCGCCAGCTGCCTCCGCGGACGCAGTCCATTCTACGCGGCCCGCGAAGCCCAAGTTCAGAGAGCCCAGAATTGTAGTCAAAGAGCCTAGCGCGGCCGCGGTCCAGTTCATGCGGCCCGCACTGACCCTGCAGGGGTATTTTTGTCCAGTTTTTCTAGCCTAGTATAAATAGAACATTTTACCATTTTTAGGTCATCAGTTAATTCCTAAACGTAGCTGCGCTCGTGAGAACATCATTTGTAGCCATTTTTGGCACCTTAGTTTCAAATTAACGATAGATTCTTGTACTTTAATTTAGTGTTTAATTAATATGTCTTGTTCTTCATCTATTTCTTCATTTTCTCCTTCAAGCATGAGTAGCTAAACCCATTAGCTAGGGTTGTGGCTCAACCCTAGTGTGGGTAATTGATGGGTGTTGCCATCTAGGGTTAGATTGACTATGGGTGTTTGCTATTTGGGTTGATTTTATGTTTTAATCTATAAATTGATGATTGCAAACACTGATTTGTGCTTTGTGGATTTGACTCTTCTTGAGAATGAGAGTCTAAGTCTCCAAAATTGACCCAACAAGGAATTGGGATGGACTCATGAGAAATGATAGTCCCAATTAACGAGTTAAACCTCGAGAGAGTAATCACCCTACTTGAATCCTAGTTGCTTGATCTAATTTACCTACCCATTTAGTCTGAGAGTCAATTGGGCAAAATCACTCTCTCTATCGGGAGTTGTGAGAGTGGGTAAAATTGTGCAACGGTTATAGCATAAGCCCCAATTATGTCAATCGAACCTTAGTAACATCTACCCGTCAATTAGCCACCTAGGTGATGTCACGACCCTAGTGCCCTTCTTCCCATTAGATACAACCTTAGCAATTATTTCATAGCATAATCTAGTTTCAATTAATCTAGATAGATACCCAGCTCCAATTTCTAGCTCTCTGAGGAATTCGATCCCGACCCTCATATCAGTTAAAAGCTATTGCGACCCTCTCTTGCTACCTTTCATTGGTGCGGAGTAGGCATCGATCAACTTTTTGGCGCCGTTGCCGGGGAGCTAACGGTTTTGGCTATCTATTTAGTTAGTTTGGTGTGTTGTTCTTCTTTCCTTCCTTATTACTAATTTTTTTGTATGTGATTACTACATGTACCAAATGGCTTTAAATGCGAACAACCCTCTTGGAAATGTGCTTGTGGGGGAGGAGGTATATGAAATTGGAGAGGATGAGGTGCCTCTTGTACCTCCTAGACCAAGACAAGGCCGTCAGGCCAATGCTAATGACAATGTTCCAGACTCTCCTCTGCCACCTGCAAGAGCGGTCCCTAGAGTGCTACCAAATCAAGGGTACGCGAGTGCTATAGTCCCTCCCAGAATCCGGGCGGGCAATTTTCAGATAACCAATGTGATGTTAACCTTACTTGAACAGCGTGGATATTTCACGGGCGTTGCGGATCAAAATTCCTACAAACATCTAAAAGGATTCGTGGATACATGTTGGGGTAGCAAGCAGACGAATGTGTCCGAAGATGCTCTTAGGTTGAGACTTTTCCCGTTCTTACTCCGGGGAAAGGTATTAGATTGGCTAAAGAGACTCCCCAATCATCCCATCACAACTTGGGATGAGTTGGCAGATAAATTTATTGCTAAATTCTTCTCACTCGGGCATATGGCGGCACTTCGAGATAAGATATTGGCTTTCAAGCAAGAACCCACAGAACCTTTGCATGAGATTTGGGAGCGATTTAGAACAATGGTGAAAGAATGCCCAAACAATGATATGACGGAGGCGATGATCCAACAAACCTTCTATCGGGGCATCAATACAACAAATCAATGCATAGTCAATCAATTGGCCGGGGGTAATTTCATGAAGTTATCTTATGACGAAGCTTGCAAGATTCTTGATGAGATGGCGGATACATCTTCCGCATGGCAAAGTAGAGCCAATGTTCCCCAAGGTGACCCTACAGTTATCCATTTGCATAAGGAGTTACACGACCATGGACAAGCTATAGCGGAGTTGACAACTACTTTGAATCAATTGGCTAAGGCACAGTTGCAACAAGTCCAAAACCCTCGCCAAGTGAATGCTATGGAAAGTGTTAATTTTCTTACTAACAAGAGAAGGAAAAGGAGGCAACAAAATCAAGGGAATTCCGAGCAATTTGATGATGAGTGTGATGGGTTTTAGAATGAGGGCTATGATGAGCAAAATGAAGAGGTACAATATGTTAACAACTATCAAGGCAATAGAGGCAACTCTTCAAACCAACAATGGTGACCTCAAGGTAATTGGGGCAATCAACAACAAGGTGGTGGTAATTGGAACAACAATAACCAAGGCGGTAATTGGGGGAACAACAATCAAGGCAACCAAGGGCATTGGAATGGCAATAACAACAATTGGAACAACAATGGTCAAGGCAATTGGAACAACAATAGAAATCAAGGCAATCGGGGGCAAGGCTTTCAAAGGCCCCCAATGTACCAACAACCGAACAATCCACCCCCGTTCCCTTCTCAAGGATCTAGTTCTTCGGGCAATGATATGGGAAGAATAGAAATGATGTTCGAACAAATGATGAAGAAGAACCAAGATTCCGATGCTCAATTGGCTTCCCACAATACCTACATTCGGAATTTAGAGGTGCAATTAGGCCAAATCTCTCAATCGTTGAATACTCGCCCAAAGGGTGCTCTACCAAGTGATACGGTAGTGAACTCCAAGGGTGGGAACAATCATGTGATGGCGGTTACAACACGAAGTGGGAGAGGCGGTGATGTGCATGCCTCAAAAGAGAAGCAAGTTGTGGATGATGATGTGGAGTTGCAAGAAAATGATGCTCCTTTGGTAGTTGAAGATGTGGTTGAGAATAAGGTGAACAATGATGTGAGGATTGACATTGATGAAGCCGAGGTGGAAACTCAAGAGGCCGCGAACCCGTCTAGGGAGCACATAATTGACATGCCGGAGCCGGTGGTGCCAAAAGCCAAGGCACCTTTGCCTAGACCACCTCCGCCTTATCCTCAAAGGCTAGCCAAGCAGAAAAGTGACAACCAATTCCGAAAGTTCATTGACATGATGAAGAGCTTATCCATCAACGTGCCTTTGGTGGAGGCTTTGGAGCAAATGCCTGGTTATGCTAAATTCATGAAGGATTTGATTACAAAGAAAAGATCAATGGACTGTGAAACTATCAAGATGACCCACCAAGTTAGTGCCATAGTACATTCAATGGCCCCGAAATTAGAGGATCCCGGTGCTTTCACTATCCCCTGCACTATTAGTAGTGCAGACTTTGCCAAAGCTTTATGTGATCTTGGGGCGAGCATCAATTTAATGCCCTTCTCAGTTTTCAAGACTTTGGGTATTGGGCCTCCGAGGCCAACTTCCATGCGACTACAAATGGCAGACCGATCTATGAAGCGACCATTGTGTATTGTTGATGATGTGCTCGTCCGGGTGGACAAATTCATCTTGCCAGCTGATTTTGTGATATTGGATTATGAGGTAGATTATGAGGTCCCGATCATATTAGGGAGAACTTTCCTTGCTACGGGGAAGGCTCTAGTAGATGTGGAAGTAGGGGAACTCACTTTCAGGGTAGGTGATGAAAAGGTAGTATTTCATGTGTGCAAGTCAATGAAGCAGCCCAATTGTACCGAAGTGTATTCATTTGTGGACATTGTCACAGTTGTGATCGTGGATGAAACAAGTTCTATGATTAACGTGGAGGATCCCCTTGAGGCCGTGCTATTAAATCTTGATATCAATGATGATGCAAGCAGAGCGGAGTGTGTCAACGCTCTACATGGGATGGGCTCTTATTCCTATGAGCCGAGAAAATTGTCTTTGGATCTTGAAAATCGGAAAACTCCACCAACCAAACCATCAATTGAGGAGCCACCGGTGTTGGAGTTGAAGCCACTTCCTCCACACCTCAGGTATGAATTCTTGGGCTCTAATTCAACTTTACCAGTTATTCTTTCTTCTTGCCTTACTAACATGCAGGTTGAGGCCACTTTGGCGGTGCTTCAAAGGCGAAAAAGGACAATTGGATGGACTCTGGCGGATATTCGGGGAATAAGCCCCGCATTTTGCATGCACAAGATTATTTTGGATGATGATGCAAGGCCCTCCTTGGAACATCAAAGGAGGCTCAATGAGGCAATGCAAGAAGTGGTGAAAAAAGAGGTGATCAAGTGGCTAGATGCAGGTGTGGTGTATCCAATTTCCGATAGCTCATGGACTTCTCCGGTGCAATGTGTGCCGAAGAAAGGTGGGATGACTTTGGTGACTAATGACAACAATGAACTTCTTCCCACTCGGACGGTTACCGGATGGCGGGTATGTATGGACTACCGGAAGCTAAACAAGGTGACCTGAATGGATCATTTCCCTTTGCCGTTCCTTGACCAAATGCTTGACCGTCTTGCGGGGCGAGCTTTCTATTGCTTTTTGGATGGATATTCGGGTTATAATCAAATCTTAATTGCTTCGGAGGACCAAGAGAAGACCACTTTCACATGCACATATGGTACATTTACTTTTTCTCAGATGCCGTTTGGGTTGTGCAATGCTCCGGCGACCTTCCGACGTTGCATGATGGCTATTTTCACCGACATGGTGGAAGATATATTGGAGGTCTTTATGGATGATTTTAGTGTGGTTGGTGATTACTTTGAAGAGTGTTTAGGAAATTTGGATAGAGTCTTGGCCCGATGTGAAGAAACTAATCTCGTTCTCAATTGGGAAAAATGCCATTTTATGGTTGAAGAAGGTATAGTGTTGGGTCACAAGATTTCTAAGTATGGGATTGAGGTAGACAAGGCTAAGATCGAGGTGATTTCGAGGCTTCCTCCCCCCATTTCTGTCAAAGGGGTGAGGAGTTTCCTTGGGCATGCCGGGTTCTACCGGCGGTTTATCAAAGATTTCTCGAAGGTTGTAAATCCCCTTTGCAAGTTGCTAGAGAAAGATTCTAAGTTTGTTTTTGATGAGAAATGCATGAAGGCCTTTGAACTTCTAAAACACAAGTTGACCACCACCCCGATCATTACAGCACCCAATTGGAGTTTGCCCTTCGAACTAATATGCGATGCAAGTGACGTTGCGGTTGGAGCGGTGTTGGGCCAACAAGTGAGCAAAATGTTTCATCCCGTGTACTATGCAAGCAAGACTATGAATGAAGCTCAATGGAACTACACGGTGACGGAGAAGGAATTGTTGGCTATTGTATTTGCCATGGAAAAATTTAGGCCATATCTTATGGGGGCTAAGGTAATTGTGCACACCGACCATGCCGCCCTTAGGTATTTGATGACCAAGAAAGATTCCAAGGCAAGATTGATGAGATGGGTATTACTTCTTCAAGAGTTTGATTTGGAAATAGTGGACCGGGAAGGTAGTAAGAACCAAGTTGCGGATCATTTGTCCCGCTTGGAAGAGGAAGGAAGGCCGTGTGATGGCTTGGAGATCAATGATACATTCCCCGATGAGCAACTACTTTCTGTGTCAATGAGTGATATGCCATGGTTTGCGGATATTGCTAATTTCATTGTGATTGGCATCATCCCGTGTGAGCTCTCTTCTAACCAAAGGAAGAAGCTCAAACGGGATAGTCTGGACTTCTATTGGGATGAGCCATACTTGTTTAAGATTTGCATGGATGGGTGCTTGTCATTCATCCCCCTATGGTGGTCATCATGGAGGGGTGAGAACGGCTTCGAAAGTTTTGAGTTGTGGTTTTTATTGGCCAACCTTGTTCAAAGATGCAAGTGATCTAGTGAAAAGATGTGATCAATGCCAACGAGCGGGCGGGATTTCCAAGAAAGATAAGATGCCTCTGAACACAATTCTGGAAGTTGGTATCTTTGATGTATGGGGTATCGATTTTATGGGCCCTTTTGTTAGCTCGTGTGGGAACACTTACAATCTTGTAGCGATTGATTATGTGTCAAAATGGGTTGAGGCCGTGGCCTTGCCTAACAATGAAGCTAGGAGTGTGGTGCCATTTCTAAAAAAGAGCATTTTTACAAGGTTTGGTACACCCCGGGCAATCATTAGTGATGGAGGATCGCATTTTTGTAATAGAGCTTTTGATACCTTGCTATCCAAGTATGGTGTCAACCACAAAGTCTCTACACCTTATCATCCTCAAGCAAGTGGCCAGGTTGAAGTGTCTAACAGGGAGATCAAGAGTATTTTGTCCAAGACCGTAAATGCCAATAGGACCGATTGGTCTAAAAAGTTGGATGATGCTCTATGGGCTTATCGGACCGCTTACAAGACCCCAATTGGTATGTCACCGTATCGGTTGGTGTTTGGGAAGGCATGTCATCTACCAGTGGAGTTGGAGCATAAGGCCATGTGGGCTTTGAGGAAGCTAAATCTTGAGTGGAATGTTGCGGCCAATCTTCGTGTTGAACAACTCAATGAGCTTGATGAATTCCGGTTCCATGCATACTCTAGTTCGTCCTTGTATAAGGACAAGATGAAGTACCTTCATGACAAATATGCTCGTGGAAAGGAGTTCAAAGTTGGTGATTTGGTCCTCTTGTTCAATTCTCGTCTAAGGTTGTTTCCGGGAAAGCTGAAATCTAAGTGGAGTGGTCCATTTGAAGTTGTGTGTGTGACCCCATTTGGTGCTCTAGATTTGAAGAACAAAAGTGGTGAAGTCTTTAGAGTGAATGGCCACCGTGTCAAGCATTATCTTGGGAAATTTGATAATAGCCATGTGGTGGCTGTGGTTCATTTCAAGTGATGTGATGGTAACAGGCGTCGTGCCGCGACGCTAAATCAGGCGCTTCTTGGGAGGCAACCCATGTTCTTTTTCTTCTTTGTTTTTCTTTGTATTTTCTTTG
>NW_017676236.1:0-26172 GCF_001879085.1 Nicotiana attenuata | reverse complement strand
CTCCACCACTGTTGAGTTGCCTCCGGGACCTTCCACTACTGCTGGACCTTCTACTTCAGTTGGCCCGGGGATTCCATCTTCCTGGGCCCATCCTATCACTGCCCACCAGCTGAGCCAGGCACTTCATAGCTTGAACAACTGGATGTCAGCTGCGTCATCCAAGTTGTCTACACTGTCTTCTACCATTGCGGCTCAGTCAGCACCACAACCAGCACAAATTCCACAGTCCATTGAGGACACATTGAAGAAGATCCTGGAGAACCAGGAAAAGATCATCAGGACTCAGGATGCCTTGTCTAAGGTAGTGGATTCACACGGCAAGGCTCTGAAGGAGCTTTCCAGGGAGCACAAGAAATTGCGGAAAACACGGGCTTCTAAGGAGTCTGTGAAGAGCTTAGAGCAGATGTGGACAAGCTGAAGGCTGACTCATTACCTTTAGACTTGCTATTTGGGGATCCAGCTCCAGCAACAGTACCAGCAGCAGAGCCATAGCAGGAGTAGAGAGAGAGGCTTCCTAGGAAGAAGAGGAAGCTCCCCAGTGCAAATGAGGCGATCATCTAGTTGGCAGACCCACCGGAGGCCTCCTCCAGTCAGCCACAGGATGCCCCTGATATTCATCCTGTCCAGATCCAGGCCCCAGTCCCAGCAGCTGAGCAGCAGGAGACCGGGAACCAGTCTGAGGTTCCCGCGCATACAGAGGACCCGGGGACCACAGATGATCCCATGCAGAAGGACACGGCTTAGGGAGTCTTCATATCCTTTCCCTATATTTTTTGGTGCTTATTTTTGCTTTAGTTGGCATTGGGGACAATGCCAGCTTTTATTCGAGGGGGTGCGCCCTTCATTTTTGGATGACTGTAAATATTGATACTATTTTATGTTTTCTTGATTTTTCATTTGGTCTGTATATAACTTTACATTTAGTTACTTTCATCGTACTTTTTATCTTCCTTTTGGTCTGTATATAAAGTTATATTTTTTTATATATTCATCCCCCGCTGTATATTCATTCCCGTTTGTACATATTCATTCTATTTTCTATTTTTCGTAAAAAAAATTTGTTTTTAGCTTCTTATATAGGCTTGTAGCTTTTTGCTTTGCTTTGACACTTTTAATAAGCCTTTGGTTTTCTTAATGCCACGGTTCTTTCCAACGGTGGAGTATTGTGTGAACCGGGTGGCTCTTCCCAATGATAGATGGCGTGACAACCTTCTTAAGGGTTTGAGTCCGTTTTTTTTTGTTTTTCTTGTTTTTGGTAGTTTTTAGTTAAGGGTACCTCAAGCAAAGCTTCACTTGGGCCTAACACATTTGCCTTTGATCCCATGGTCAAAGACAAGTGGTTGTGTTTAGGATGGTGAAAGTAGCGACCTTGAGACTCTTGAGTTGACCAAATAATCATCATGTGGTCTTTCGGACCATTGTGTGCTCAAATCGTGTCTAAGGTTGTTGTGGGCCCCCTACTCTATGTCTTTAGCAATCACCTAGCTTGTGTGGTGAGAAATCGAATTGCGAGTCCAAGTCCCGAGCCATTGGTCTAGAACTTGCCCTGAATGTTTGTTGAGGCGAAATCTTGAGTGAAATTTGACTTGAGAAGTGATTATAGGCTCTCCTTGATCCAAATGATAGTTGAGCAAATTCTATAGCCTACCAATGATATGATCCCTAGTTAACCCCTTTTGAGCCTTAGACCTTTTTCTTTCAAGAACCATGTTACAAGACTATACCTGTCCTAAATTATACCCTATCTTGGCACCCGATCTTTCCTTGAGCAATGGCAAAAGTATAAGTTTGGGGGGAGAGACGAGAAAGGGAACAAAGTGGTAAAAGGTACAAAAGAGAAGGAAAGGAAGGCAATGAAAAAGACAAAAAGAAAGCCCAATGTGAAAATGATCTCAAAGGAATTCAAGAAAAGCAAAGAAAGAAAGGCGTGGAAAGTTGAAAAAGGAGAAATGGTTTGAAACGCAAAAGAATGAGTGACAATGTGTCTCTCTAACCCCTTAGAAAGAAGTAAATGACTCAAAGAGTCAAGTGAATTGTGCCAAATGAATTAAAAGAAGTTCTTAAGGGAAGATGGAACCCACTGGAACAAAAACATAACCTACCCTAAACCAAAAGCCTTCACAATGATTCCACAAAAGCCCTATATGATCTTAAGTTGAATGAAGATTACATTAGTGGATACTTATATAAGGGGCAAGCATATGGTACTTAGAGCCGGACTTGTGACTTTTTCTTGAGAGAGATGAGTGAATTCCCGTTAACCTCGGTTTGTGTGTCAATACTCTAAAAGGTGAGGTCTGCTTAGGGAAAGTTGAGGATGTGTGAGTTTGGGTTCCATAGCGACCAAAGTAATTGAGAGAGTTCCTTGATGTAATGAGTCAACTCTTGAGGCTCTTGTGTCACACTTGATCCATGGTCTTTCAAAGTTTAAATGTTGTTGATGATTCATTCGTATTGAGGCAATTGTTAGTCCCAATTGATGCTTGTTGAGGTTACTTTAGGATAGCTGGAAATTCTTGGATTTTACCTTAAGGGATGGATCTTATTTTGTTTGCTTGAGGACAAGCAGAGGTTTAAGTTTGGGGGGGTTGATAAGTAGGGATTTTAACGTGTTTTATGCTCCTACTTGCCTATGCTTTGAATATAAAGTGTTACAAAATAGTCCCAAAAGGCTCATAACTTGTGCTTGATTGCAGGTTTGATCGACAAACTGACAAAATGTCAAGGATCGGCTCAAAAAGGAGTGAAACCTGCTCAAGTATCAAAGACCAAGAAAACTGAGGGCAAACAAGCCTAGTGCGGACCGCGCAAAGTCGAATACGGCCGCACTAGATGGTTCAGAGAGTTGGCAAAAGTGGGCTTCAGGCACCGCGGCCGCAGTACACATAGTGCGATCTGCGCTGGCCCACCGCGGTCGCACTACCTTTTTGTGCGATCCGCGGATAAGAGATTCAGAGAGATGGAATTATGCCCAGTCCAAGCCATGCGGTCCGCGGTCGTGATCGTGCAAACCGCGCCAGCTGCCTCCACGGCTCCATTCTACGCGGCCCGCGGAGCCCAAGTTCAGAGAGCCCAGAATTGAAGTCAAAGAGCCTAGCGCGGCCGCGGTCCATTTCATGCGGCCCGCGTTGACCCCGCAGGGGTATTTTTGTCCAGTTTTTCTAGCCTTGTATAAATAGAACATTTTACCATTTTTAGTCATCAGTTAATTCGTGAACGTAGCTGCGCTCGTGAGAACATCATTTGTAGCCATTTTTGGCACCTTAGTTTCAAATTAACGATAGATTCTTGTACTTTAATTTAGTGTTTAATTAATATGTCTTGTTCTTCATCTATTTCTTCATTTTCTCCTTCAAGCATGAGTAGCTAAACCCATTAGCTAGGGTTGTGGCTCAACCCTAGTGTGGGTAATTGATGGGTGTTGCCATCTAGGGTTAGATTGACTATGGGTATTTGCTATTTGGGTTGATTTTATGTTTTAATCTATAAATTGGTGGTTGCAAACACTGATTTGTGCTTTGTGGATTTGACTCTTCTTGAGAAAGAGAGTCTAAGTCTCCAAAATTGACCCAACAAGGAATTGGGATGGACTCATGAGAAATGATAGTCCCAATTAACGGGTTAAACCTCGAGAGAGTAATCACCCTACTTGAACCCTAGTTGCTTGATCTAATTTGCCTACCCATTTGGTCTTGAGAGAGTCAATTGGGCAAAATCACTCTCTCTACCGGGAGGTATGAGAGTGGGTAAAATTGTGCAACGGTTATAGCATAAGCCCCAATTATGTCAATCGAACCTTGGTAACATCTACCCGTCAATTAGCCACCTAGGTGATGTCACGACCCTAGTGCCCTTCTTCCCATTAGATACAACCTTAGCAATTATTTCATAGCATAATCTAGTTTCAATTAGTAGTTTGATAATAGTATTTTATAATTGAAAACCCCAAAAATATTGGAAGTGACATCTAGAACAATCACACGACTCTAGTCTAGATAGATACCCAACTCCAATTTCTAGCTCTCTGAGGAATTCGATCCCGACCCTCATATCGGGTAAAAGCTATTGCGACCCTCTCTTGCTACCTTTCATTGGTGCGGAGTAGGAAGCGATCATTCAACATCTCACTCACTTTCCTTTCAATTTCATTTTTTTAAAGTAATTGTACCTGTATGGTCTGATGCTAACTGGGTAGAATTTGCTTTCAGGGGAATATGATGGTCATGATTCCTCATGGGGGGAAGTGAGGTAGGCTCAGCAAATACATTAGGGAACTTCTCCAAGGCTTGATTGATAGCCACATGTATCTCTGCACTTGACTTTTCTTCTGTAGCTGATATAGTGAACATGTGAGCCCACATTGCTTGGCCTTTCTTCAATAGGTGCTTAACTCCATTTGTTGTCATGCTTCTGAGCTCTCCTTGGCTGTACATCCCTTTTAACTCTACCCTTTTCCCTTGGTGAGTAACTTGTACCTTGTATTCAACAAAGTCCAACAGGACTGGATTGTGCCCCTTCATCTAATCTCCTCCTAGTATCATATCATTTCTCCCTAATCCCACTAGCCTCACAGAATCTTCAAATATCACTCCTTGTATTCTCCATTTGAAGCTAGGACAGAAATTCCAGCTCATTATATGGTTTCCATCTGCTACAGTGACCCTCATAGGAATAATTTCTTTGATCACACATCCTATTTTCCTGGCAGTTTCCAAATCAAGAAAACTGTGAGTACTCCTTGAGTCTAGTAGAACAGTGATCTTATTTCTTTTAGACTCAGCCCTCAGTCTAGTGGTGTTAGGAATCTCTATGCCTGATAGAGCATTTAAGCTAATGGTTTCATCTACAATCTCCATTTCCTGTGTTTCCATTCCCTCGGCCACACCATTTTCTATATACTCATTCTGCTCCTTATCACCCTATTCCAAAGAAGCAGTCATAGCATTGAGTTGCTTTGTTTTGCACACATGGCCTGAGAAGTATTTCTCCCCACATTTGTAACACAACCCTTGTGCTCTTCTTGGCTTAAAAAGTCTATTCCCCTGGTTTCCCTAACTAGGATTTGTAGAAGGCTTTGTGTTAGTAGTAGTTGTAAGGTTAGACACGTCTGCTCCCTTATTTCAAGCTGCCTTTCCCTTTCCGTTCCAAGCATCAATCACCCTCTCCTAATGTCTAGCCTTCTCTACTGCCTGACTCAAGGTAAATGGGTTAAGCGTTTTAACAGTTTGCCTAATCACCTCCTTGACTCCCTTCACAAAGAACTCTAAAGAAAAATCTTCAGGAATGGTAGGGTTCCTGATCAAAACCCAAGCCTTTAAATATTCAAATTTCTCTAGGTACTCATTAATTGTGCCTCTTTGTTCAATATTTTTAAATGCTCCTATTAAATTTTATTTACTATTCCCAGCAGCTTGAAATCTTTTGCATAGTTCTTCACAAAATTCCTGCCAACTAATGTTACCTCTGCTTAAATGGTAGGAGAAATACCATGCTTCAGCCTTCCGAGTGAGATGGAGAACTGCTTCCTCTAGCTTTTGCCCCTGATCAACTATGTGATTGTAGTGGAAGAACCTTTCGCATCTCCTAAGCCACGAACAGGGGTCTGCTTCAGTTGCACTATCGAAATATGGAAACTCGACCCTTCAGGATTTTGGCCATTTGTTGGAGCACTGCCCAAAATCCTTGCCTGAGTGGGTCCCAACTTGTCAATCAACAGATCAAATTTCCTTGCCAATTCGTCCAGTCTGGCATCAGTGGTATCACTTTTTTTGCTAGTTTCCAGAATGTGACTTTGTAGTTGATTTTCCATTTTCTTAAAATTTTCCTCCATTATTTTGGCTCGAGTTTCTGTAACCGTCTTCTTGTATTGGGCCAGGAAAGGGGCTCTAATACCAATTGTAATGTACTCAAATAAATAAGAGAATAGTGAGACGAAGGAATTTTTATTATTGAATTGGATGTCTCAATTAACAGTACAACAGTTATTGAATTTCAACTAGTAACTAGGGTTTGACGCTATTAATGAGCTTCCACCTGAAAGAAGAAGGAAGATGAGAATTAAGAAGGAGGGAGAAGAATCGAGAAGGAGAAGAAATGAGAAGAAAGGAATAAGAGAAAATTACCGGTCAAAAACTAACTCCTCAGTCCAGCTGGAAGGTTGTTATATAGTTGGCCCATAACAACTTGCAGCCCAATAGATCACCACCATTTCTTTATTCATGAACTATTAATCTCAGCCATTCTTTAGGATGCTGATATTTGCATCTAAAGCCTCCACGTGTCTTCTCTAATCTAATCTCCTTACACGTGTAATGTCTTACTTATACACTAATATCTTCTTTCCCAATTCATTTCCGACCTTATTCGATATTATCTAAACCCTAACATTGTTACATCTTAGTAATTTTGATGTTCTTAAATCTTAGTGTCTTTTTGTTTCCTGTTAATGTCCGTTGAACTAATGTTGTGTCTAGCTGACACTAAAGGGGAGAGATGAAGAGGATAAGACCCTGAAAGAGGACGGTAAAATAATCGAGGATATGTAATCATTGTGAATTCGTAGAAATAACTAATTAATTGAATTTTTTCCCTCTAGTTTTGTTCGATTCATATTATACTCCACAAGTAATATGCATGAAACCGAGGGTTTATGAAAACAACCTCTCTACCTCACACAAGGTAGGTAGGGATAAGGTTGCGTATACCCTACCCTCGCCAAAGGCCTAACTGTGGGATCGTACTTGGTATATATATTATTGTTGTCGGTAAAATACAGGGTTATTGTATTAATTTAAAGGAAAAGGTGTAGAAACCCCTTTGAATTTGTCTCAGATTTGCTGTTACATACTTAAATTTTGCAAGTATCCTATTACCTTATAAACTATTATGAAGTGGAATAACCGCACCATTGAAATATCACAACCACATATTTGTTGGGTGGTGGAATAAACGCGTTGTACTTTACCACTTAAATTATTTTTTGACTTCTCGTTATTATTTATTCTACTTTCATCGGCTTACTCTCTAATTCTAGAGTTTTATCATACGATCATGGGCTTCACATTTTGATTCAATAGTTAGTATTTTTAGTTGGATCTTTGTTGTTGTTGTAAAAGGGAGATGGACTGGTGAAACTGAAAGTGAAGGATGTATGGATCAAAATCCGCCCTTATAATATTTGAGGCAAGATAATACTAAAAAAGGAATTCTCGAGTCGTCGTTAGTCGAGATGGGCGAAGAAGCACCAAAAGTCCTTGGCCGAAGTGGCGACCTAAGCCGTAGTCGAGATGTCGACGAGAGGCGTAGTCGAGATGACAACAAGGGTCGAGGTCGAGGTTGAATATCGTTGATAAGAGTTGTAACGACTTATTAGTCAGGATAGGGTAATAAAAGAGAATATTCTAGTGGATATTCTCTGCACTTGCAGTATTAGTGTTTCTAGGAATATGTCCCATATATATAGAAAAAAGAGATAATGATAGGGGCATGTAATATTCACTTGTAAGAACTCACTTTGGCAAAAAGATTCTATCTCTCTTGCTAAGATACAAACACTATCTTTTCACTAAGATTCTTATTTATACTATCCATACTTTTCCATCAAATCCGAGGATAACTCGAATATTCAAGGATTTGTCTGTCATTCATCATTGTCAGGAGGAACATCCTCTATTTCATCCTTTATTGGGTGAATCATTCCTCCTATTAACTTAGATGCCATTTATTGATATTCATTGCTATTGAATGCTACATTATTGCTCATACTTTTTGAACAGTTGTTGCATGTTGTCATTACTATCTGGTCGAGCCCAGCTATTGTTTATTGCACCCTTGAAAGTTTCGTCTAGAAATATTATTTTTAACTAAGTTTAATCCCTAATTACATAAATTTAATTATTTGAACTAAGATACGTATTTTTGGTCAAATAATTTAGCACCGTCTGTGGGGATTTCTTAGTTAAAACTTTAAGTTTCTTCTAGATCTACAACTAGCACGAGTCACTGATTACTGTGATTTTAACACGTTTTATGCCCATACTTGCCTATGCCTTATGTATGAATTGTCATGAAATAGACTCAGAATGCTTACAAAGTGCGCTTGATTGCAGGTTTGAGCGACAAGATGACGAAAGTCAAGAACCAGCTCGAAACGGAGTGAAACCTGCTCAAGCATCAAAAATCATTGAAGTAGGGACAGGAGGACCTAGCGCGGACCGCACTAATTTGTTGCGCGGCCGCTAGGAGATTCAGAGAGCACCCATTTCAGGAGTCTCCAAGCGCGGTCAGCGCTCATTTCTACGCGGTCAGCGCTGGTGTCTATGCGGTCGCGCTTCAATGTTGTGCGGTGGCGCTCATTAGCCTGTGCGGCCGCGCTACTTCTTTGTGCGGTCCGCGTCCCCAGTTTCGGAAGTGAATGATAGAAGGCCAAGACCCCTACGCGGCCGCGCTGCATTTATGCGCGGTCCGCGCCAGCCCCGCAGGGGTGTTTTTGTCCGATTTTTCTGGCATAGTTTAAATAGAATATTTTATTATTTCTAGGTTAAGTTTTAGACGTCAGATAGAAGCAGCACTCGTGGGATTCAAGTTTTAGCCTATTTTGGGCATTTTAATCTTGTTTTAACGTGAATTCGTGCAGATTAATTTCCTAGTTAATTATTATGTTGATTTTATCTACTTCTTCTTTAATTTCTGTTGCCATTATGTCTAGCTAAACCCATTAGCTAGGGTTGTGGCTCAACCCTAGTGTGGGTAATTAATGGGTGTGATTGTTTAGTGCTTGAATGATGTTGGGTGTTCGATATTTGGGTTGATTTTATGTTTTAACTAGGATTTGGTGGTTGCAAACACTAAGTCTAGCTTAGTGAGTCTTGACTCTTCTTGAGAAAGAGTGTCTATGACTCCAAAGTTTACCCAACAAGGAATTGGGATGGACCCATGAGAATGGTAGTCCCAATTAACGGGTAAGACCTCGAGAGAGTGATTACCCAACTTGAACCCTAAGTTGCTTGGTTTGTTAGCCTACCCAACTGGTCTCGAGAGAGTCAATTGGGAAAAATCACTCTTTCTACCGAGAGGTGTGAGAGTGAATGCTATCGTGCAACGGTTATATCATAAACCCCATAGTCATCATTCTCGTATTAGGAATCTCGACCCGTTAGTTGACCACCTAGGTAAATGCCACGACCCTAGTGTCTTTCTCTATCTTGCATACAACCTAGAGTTACTATCTTAGCATAATTTAGTTAAAATTAGTATTTGTTAAATTGTAGTTGATAATCACAAAAACCCAAAAATGATAGAAGATCAATTAGAAGCAAACACGCAATTCTAGGCTAAACAAATATCCAACTCCCTTTCTAGCTCCCTGTGGAAATTGACCCCGATACCACTATTGGGTAAAAGTATTACCGCCCATCCTTCCTAAGGTTGAGTCCGCTGCGACCTAATCACTTTTTGGCACCGTTGCCGGGGAACTTACGGTGTTGACTATTTGTGTAGCTAGTTTTGTGTTTTGCTTCTCTTTCCTTCTTTTTACTAATTTTGTTTGTGTTGATCCATCAGGTACACATGGCTCTAAACGGAAATGACCCTCTTGGCAATGCCTTGGTGGGGGAGGAGGTTGAAGATGTTGAGCAAGATGAGCTTCCGGTACCTCAAGTACCACGACGAGGTCGAAATGCCAATGCTAATGTACATGACAACAATCCTATTCCAGACCCTCCTCCGCCACCGCCAAGAGCGGTCCCTAGAGTTCTTCCTAATCAAGGGTACGCAAGTGCCATTGTTCCTCCCCGAATCCGGGCGGGGAACTTTCAAATCACAAATGTCATGTTGACTTTGCTCGAGCAAAGGGGATATTTTACGGGCGCCTCCGACCAAAATGCATACAAGCACTTGAAGGGGTTCGTAGATACTTGTTGGGGTAGCAAACAAACAAGCGTGTCAGAGGATGCGTTGAGATTGCGGCTTTTCCCGTTTTCTCTTCGGGGCAAAGCATTGGACTGGTTAGAAAGGTTACCAAATCATTCTATCACCACATGGGATGAATTGGCGGACAAATTTATTACCAAGTTCTTTTCTCCAAGTCATATGGCGGCTCTTCGGGATGAGATTCTAGCCTTTAAGCAAATGCCAACGGAACCATTGCATGAGATCTGGGAGCGATATAGAACAATGGTGAAGGAATGCCCTAACAACGACATGACTGAGGCGATGATCCAACAGACTTTCTATAGGGGCATCAACACCACAAATCAATGCATTATGAACCAATTTTCCGGTGGGAACTTTATGAAACTTTCTTACCAAGAGGCATGTGATGTACTTGATGAAATGGCGGACACCTCGTCGGCATGGCAAAGCCGAGCGAATGTACCCCAAGGTGACCCCACGGTCATCCATTTGCATAAGGAGTTGAGTGATCACGGCCAAGCTATAGCCGAACTTACAACAACAATGAATCAGTTGGCGAAGGCGCAATTGCAACAAGTACAAAACTCGCGCCAAGTCAATGCAATGGAGAATGTTTCTATGCTAAAAAGGAGACAAAGAGGGCAGCAACAACCTCAAGGTAGCTGTGACCAATTTGACAACAACAACGATGCTGGTGGATATTCGAATGAGTGTTTTGATGATCAAAGTGAGGAGTGCCAATATGTCAATAACTACCAAGGAAACAGAGGAAATAAAGGAAATCAACAATGGCGCCCTCAAGGCAATTGGGGCAATCAACAAGGAGGCGGCAATTGGAACAACAACAATCAACAACAGGGTGGCAACAATTGGAACAATGGCAATCAAAACAACAATTGGGGTAATCAAGGCAATAACCAAGGCAATTGGAATGGGAACAACAACAATTGGAACAACAACAATGGCAATCAAGGAGGGTGGAATAATGGTGGTAGGGGGCAAGGCTTTCAAAGGCCCCCCATGTTCCAACAACCAAACAATCCACCCCCCTTTCAGTCACAAGGGCCTAGTTCTTCTGGAAGTGATATGGGACGGATAGAAATGATGTTCGAGCAGATGATGAAAAAGAACCAAGATTCCGATGCACAATTGGCTTCACATAACACATCTATCCGGAACCTAGAGGTGCAAATAGGACAAATCTCTCAAGCTCTAAATACCCGCCCAAAAGGTGCGCTACCAAGTGATACGGTAGTGAACCCGAAGGGGGGTAACAATCATGTGATGGCGGTTACAACTAGGAGTGGAAGAGGCGGTGATGTGCATGCCTCGGTTGAGAATCAAGTTGTGAATGATGAAGTTGAGTTGCATGATGATGAAGCACCTTTGAATGTTGACAATGTGGTTGAACCAACAGTGACAAATGATGTGCGGATTGATATTGATGATGAGGCCGGGGTAGAGACTCAAGATACCGTGAACCCGTCTAGGGAACACATTATTGATATACCCGAGCCGGCGGTGCCCAAGGCAAAGGCACCCTTGCCTAGACCACCTCCACCATATCCTCAGCGGTTAGCAAAGCAAAAGAACGACAATCAGTTCAAGAAATTCATAGACATGATGAAGAGCCTCACAATCAATGTTCCTTTAGTGGAGGCACTTGAACAAATGCCTGGGTACGCAAAATTTATGAAGGATTTAGTCACCAAGAAGCGTTCTATGGAGTGTGAAACAATAAAGATGACGCACCAAGTTAGTGCGATTGTGCATTCTATGGCCCCGAAACTTGAGGACCCTGGAGCTTTCACTATTCCTTGCACTATCGGAAGTGCGGACTTTGCTAAGGCCCTATGTGACTTGGGGGCTAGCATTAATCTGATGCCGTACTCAGTCTTCAAGACTTTGGGAATTGGGCAACCTAGGCCAACCTCCATGAGACTTCAAATGGCGGACCGGTCGATGAAGAGGCCTCTAGGTATAATCGATGATGTGCTTGTCCGGGTGGACAAATTCATATTGCCGGCCGACTTTGTCATATTGGATTGCGAAGTGGATTTCGAAGTGCCTATTATTCTTGGAAGACCTTTCCTAGCTACGGGGAAGGCATTGGTTGATGTGGAAGCAGGGGAGTTAACATTCCGTGTGGGAGATGAGAAGGTGGTATTTCATGTGTGCAAGTCAATGAGGCAACCCAATAGTACGGAGGTGTGTTCATTTGTGGACATTGTCACGGCGGTGATAGTGGATGACACAAGTGCCTTGATTAATGTTGAAGATCCTCTTGAAGCCGTGCTTCTTAACATGGATGCCAATGATGATGCCGGTAGAGTGGAGTGCGTGAATGCATTGCATGGAATGGGTTCATATTCATATGAGCCTAGGAAACTATCTTTGGATCTTGAAAATCGCAAAACTCCGCCGACCAAGCCATCAATTGAGGAGCCACCGGTGTTGGAGTTGAAACCACTTCCTCCACACCTCAGGTATGAATTCTTGGGCTCTAATTCTACTCTTCCAGTTATTCTTTCTTCTTGCCTTACTAACTTGCAGGTTGAGGCCACTGTGGAGGTGCTCCAAAAGCGAAAAAGGGCAATAGGATGGACTTTGGCGGACATCAGGGGAATAAGCCCCGCATTTTGCATGCATAAGATCATTTTGGAGGAGGATGCACGGCCATCTCTTGAACATCAAAGGAGACTCAATGAGGTGATGCAAGAAGTGGTAAAGAAGGAGGTTATCAAGTGGCTTGACGCCGGTGTGGTTTACCCGATCTCGGACAGTTCATGGACCTCTCCGGTCCAATGTGTGCCAAAGAAGGGTGGAATGACGGTAGTGACCAATGCCAACAATGAGTTGATTCCTACTCGGACAGTTATGGGTTGGAGAGTGTGTATGGACTATAGAAAGCTGAACAAGGTGACAAGAAAAGATCATTTCCCACTACCATTCTTGGACCAAATGCTTGATCGTCTTGCAGGCCGGTCCTTTTATTGTTTTCTAGATGGCTACTCAGGGTATAATCAAATTCTCATTGCCCTAGAGGATCAGGAGAAGACAACCTTTACATGTCCTTATGGCACGTTCGCGTTCTCGAGAATGCCATTCGGATTATGTAATGCCCCAGCGACCTTTCAAAGATGCATGATGGCAATCTTCACCGACATGGTGGAGGATATCTTAGAGGTATTCATGGATGACTTCAGTGTGGTGGGAGATTCATTTGAAGAATGTTTGGTGAACTTGATTAGGGTTTTGGCAAGATGTGAAGAAACCAACGTTGTGCTCAACTGGGAGAAATGCCACTTTATGGTGCAAGAGGGAATTATATTGGGCCACAAAATCTCAAGGCAAGGAATTGAAGTTGATAAGGCAAAAATAGAGGTTATCTCAAGACTCCCTCCCCCTACCTCTGTCAAAGGGGTGAGGAGTTTTCTTGGTCATGCCGGGTTCTACCGGCGGTTCATTAAAGATTTTTTCAAAATTGTGAACCCGCTTTGCAAGTTGTTAGAGAAGGATGTCAAGTTTATTTTTGATGAGAAATGCATGGAGTCTTTTGAGTTACTGAAACACAAGTTGACAACAACCCCTATAATCACTGCTCCTAATTGGGACTTGCCTTTTGAACTTATGTGCGATGCGAGTGATGTAGCGGTTGGGGCGGTGCTAGGCCAAAGAATCAACAAAATGTTCCATCCTGTGTTTTATGCTAGCAAGACTATGAATGAGGCCCAGAGAAACTACACAGTGACAGAAAAGGAGCTATTGGCTATTGTGTTCGCGATGGAGAAATTTAGACCTTACCTTATGGGGGCATAGGTGATCATACACACGGACCATGCAGCCCTTCGGTATTTGATGACTAAGAAGGATTCGAAAGCAAGATTGATGAGATGGGTGCTACTCCTTCAGGAATTTGATTTAGAGATTGTGGATAGAAAGGGAAGCGAGAATCAAGTTGCCGACCATTTGTCCCGATTAGATGAAGATGGGAGACCAAGTGATGGTATTGAGATCAATGATAGGTTCCCTGACGAGCAGCTTCTTTCCGTATCTATGTGTGAAATGCCATGGTTCGCGGACATCGCCAACTTCATTGTGACTGGTAACATCCCGTGTGAGCTCTCTTCCAACCAAAAGAAGAAACTCAAGCGGGATAGTTTGGATTTTTATTGGGATGATCCGTATTTGTTTAGAATTTGCACGGATGGAGTGATAAGAAGATGTGTGCCGGAAAGTGAACAAATGAGCATATTGGAGGCTTGTCACTCTTCTCCCTATGGTGGCCATCACGGGGGGTGAGGACAGCCTCAAAAGTTTTGAGTTGTGGCTTCTATTGGCCCACGTTGTTCAAGGATGCTAGTAAATTGGTGAAGAGTTGTGATGCATGTCAGAGAGCCGGCGGTATTTCCAAGAAGGATGAGATGCCCCTCAATACAATTCTTGAGGTGGATATTTTTGATGTTTGGGGCATCGATTTCATGGGTCCGTTCGTGAGCTCCTGTGGTAATACTTACATTCTCGTGGCGGTGGACTATGTTTCAAAATGGGTGGAAGCCGTGGCTCTTCCCAACAATGAAGCCCGAAGTGTTGTAGCATTTTTTAAGAAGAGTATCTTTACGAGATTTGGTACTCCCCGGGCCATTATTAGTGATGGGGGGTCCCATTTTTGCAACAAGGCTTTTGATTCATTGCTTGCTAAGTATGGAGTTAATCACAAAGTGACCACCCCCTATCATCCACAAGCTAGTGGACAAGTGGAAGTCTCAAATCGAGAGATAAAGAGTATTCTGTCCAAAACGGTGAATGCGAATAGGACCGATTGGTCGAAGAAATTGGATGATGCTCTTTGGGCTTATCGGACGGCTTACAAGACTCCAATTGGTATGTCTCCGTATCGGTTAGTGTTTGGTAAAGCTTGCCATCTTCCAGTGGAACTTGAACACAAGGCTATGTGGGCATTGAGGAAGTTGAACTTGGAATGGGATGTTGTAGCAAATCTCCGAGTGGAGCAATTAAATGAGCTTGATGAGTTTAGATTTCATGCTTACTCCAGCTCGTCTTTGTACAAGGACAAGATGAATTACCTCCATGACAAATATGCTCGAGGTAAAGAGTTCAAGGTGGGTGACATGGTTCTTCTCTTCAACTCCCGGTTGAGGTTATTCCCGGGAAAGCTCAAGTCTAGGTGGAGTGGTCCATTTGAAGTTGTTGGGGTGACCCCATTTGGTGCTATTGATCTAAAGAACAAAAGTGATGAAGTTTTCCGAGTCAATGGGCATCGTGTGAAGCATTACTTGGGAAAGATTGATGACAGCCACGTGGTGGCGCTCCTTCATTTGAGGTGATATTGTGGTAAAATGCGTCGTGCCGCGACGTTAAATCAGGCGCTTCTTGGGAGGCAACCCATGTCTTTTTCTTTCTTTTTACTTTTCCGTTGTAGATTAGGATTTTTCAACTCATGGTTTGTGAGATGTTGCAGGGTTGAGGTTGGACCAGTGCAGGGCAAAAGGAGCAAAAATCATAAGGTCTCTGAAGTTTGCCTACGCGACCGCGCACCAAAACAGTGCGGTCAGCGCAGGCTGGTGCAATGGAAGTTGAGTCTCTGAAGTTCTCTGCGCGGTCCGCGTGACATTTTTGTGCGATCCGCGCGCGAGAAGGCCAAAATGAATACTCTCTGAAGTTTCCCACGCGACCGCGCATCAAAACATTGCGGTCCGCGTTGGTTGTTCAGGCAACTAAGAGTGCTGGAAATCCAGCGCGGTCCGCGGCCATTTGTGCGCGGCCGCACTAGTGGGTAAGTAGTGGGGCCCAGATTGTTTTCTATAAATAGAGACCCTAGGCTTCATTTTAACCTTTTTGCCAATTTTCTACCCGAGCTCTCAATTTTTCACTGTGCACCAAAACAACAAAGTGCTTCAAGTAGTTAAAATTCTCACAACCCCTGGTAATATTCCTCACTAATCTCATTCATAGGTTAGTTTAGTTTATTTTATTTTGCTTCTTGTTAGTATAACTTCTTATTTTCTTCTTTCTCTCTTAGTTTTACCTGTTAGGGTAGATTTAGTGTGTTTTTGTGAAACAACGGGTATGATTTCTTGATTAGTAACTGAGTAGGGACAACTAGGACCCATAATCTGAGCAAATAAATTGGACTTACATGAAAATCCCTATCCTTAGTTCAGTTTTTGCCCTACGTGGCCGCGCATCATTTCTACGCCGTCCGCGCCAGTCTAGTGCGGCCGCGCACCAAAACAGTGCGGACCGCGTCAGTGAGATTCAGAGAGTGGTGTCTCTGGAGCATCTTGACCGCGGTCCGCGGTCCGCGCCAGTCCAGTGCGTCCGCATGACTCTTTTGCGCGGTCCGCGCCTCTGCTATTCTGCATTCCTGTTGTTCACACATGCTTTCAAATGTACCATACAATTCACTGCATATGCCTCAACTAACAATGTTAGACTTTCCTTTGCAGATCATGGTAAAGCAGCGAGGGGGAAAAGAACAACAACCTGGGAGGGGTGGCTCCTCCCGAGGGGGAAAAGGGAAGCGGGTTGTTAAACTCACTCCCCAGACTCGGGAGAATATCAAAACGACCCGCAAGATAATACGAGAAGCTGATAGAGCTGCCTCCCATTCTTCAGGGAGTGAGTACGCCCCATCCCGGAGTATTACTTTTGAATCTGCTCCAACTCACATGTCTCTTTCGCTTCAATTGCATGACTCTCCCTCAGTTTCACCTACCTCCAAGGGACCAATTGATAAAAGACTCAAGAAGCCGGTGAATGTAGTTTTGGACTCGTCTGATGAGTCCGAGGATAGAAGTGAGGCACAATACTCCACCTCCCCCACAGCTTCATTGTCTGGGGAGAGTACATGATACGGCGAGGGGGGTGAACCCCAAGTTGGTGGTATTGAGAGAACAAGAAAACCGGAAGCATGGGCTGATAGATTTGTCAGTGAAATAGCCTTCCACAGATTTCGAGAGCGGTGGCCCAAAAGAAAGTTGATTCCGGAGAGGCAATTTATTAATTCTGATCTTCTTCCTCTAAACCCACATGTGCAAGCACAATTCTGAACTAGAGAGGGTTGGCGGTTCTTCAAGGAACGTTGCATAGTTGCAAATGAACATATGGTGAAAGAGTTTTACTGTAATGTCTATCATGTGGTGAGAGATTCAAAGGTGACAAAAGTGAGGGACAAGGTAGTGATGTTTGATGGAAAGTCTCTGAACGAATTTTTGGGGTTCAATGAAGAAGACGAANCATGGGAAATGTTCAGAGAGCTGGTCTTCATAAGATAGACCTGTGCGGCCGCATGCCCTGTTGGCGCGGTCCGCACGACTCCAGTCTACTTTACTAACTGAAATGATAATGATAATACACTGCACTTGCCTATACTAACAATGTTAGAATCATTTGTGCGCAGAAAATGGTGAGACACAAAGGACGTGGTGCCAAACAACCCGGTCAAGGAGAACCCTCCCGGGGAGGGAAAGCTAAGCTAAAGAAACTCACTCCCCAACCAAAACTAAAGACAAGAAAGCAAATAGTGTCAGACGAGGAGCAATCGGGGAGTGAGTACCTTCCTTCTCAAGAACTATCAGCTGATTCGGGGCAAGTCCCCTCAGTTCCAGCCCAAAATCCACAAGCTATACAATCTGAGTCGTCTGATGGCTCAGCTGCGGGCAGCGGCAAGTACTCCACTTCCCCCACAGCTTCAGAATCTGGGGATAGTGCGGACAGTGCTGAGGAGCTTCCGGTTAGTGGGGTTCCTGAGGTTGGTGGTGTGGAACGAACAAGAAAAGCGGAAGTGTGGGAAGACCGCTTTGTCAGTCAAGTGGCTTTCCACAAATTCCGAGAAATGTGGTCCAAAAGACATCTCATCCCCGAGAGGTGTATCATAACTAAAGACTTATTGCCTCTTCTACCCAGAGTCCATGAACAATTTCACACTCGAAGCGGGTGAGACCACTTCAGTGACGGGTTGATCAATGCAAATGAACACATGGTCAAAGAATTCTACACCAACGTAGCCTACACCAAAAAGAACTCCACTGTGACCAAAGTGAGGGACAAGAATGTTGTATTTTCGGGTAAAGCTTTTAATGATTATTTGGGTTTCAAGGATGAAGACGAGACCCAATACTTGGAGAAATTGGCAATGAAGGAGGAGGTTCGCCCATGGTTGGCCGAGTTATTGGCACATCCGGGTGTTGTTCCAGATTGGGTGCAGGCAGGGGTAAAAATCTTACGGAAAAATATGAACTTTAAGGCGTGAGGGTGGCTCACCTTTGTTTGCAATAGGTTGGATCCCACTTCAGATGACCAGACCGTCCCTCTCCCCCGGGCTGTGCTCATTGCTTCCATCATGGCTGGATTCCCTATCAATGTGGGGAATATTATGTACAAGGCGATCACTGCTATGGGGATTGACAGTACATGGAACTATCCTTTCCCAAACACTTTGACACTGTATTTCAGGGACTTGAAGGTGAAGAAAATGCATTATGATGTGTCAGTGCGCCCAATAGCCTCTTTCTCCTGGTTCAGTATTCAGGGTCCAGACAACCCAAAGGGGGACAAGAAAAGCAAGTCATCCACCTCTGCCCCGACCGGCCAGTCTGAAGAGCCGGTTGAGGTTGAGCCTTCTACAGAGCTTCCCTCCGTTCCAGCGGTGTCTGCCCCAGTTGATAGACCCTCCTCTTCTGCAGGCCCTAGTTCTTCAGCAGGCCCTACAGTTCCTGTTTCCCGGACCAACCCATTGACAGCCCAGCAGCTAGCCATGACATTAGCCAGTTTGAACATCTGGATGTCCATAGCGACATCCAAGTTGTCCACATTAGCCACTACAGTTGAGGCCCAGTCTGCCCCGACCACTGTCCAGGTTCCTCCCTCTATTGAGGAAACACTGCAGATGCTCCTGGCCAATCAGAAGAAGATACTTGAGACTCAGACAGCCTTGAGTAAGGCGGTTGGGGCACACAGCACAGCCTTGCAGAAATTAGCTCGTGAGCACAAGAAAATGAGGAAGTACAGGGCATCAAAGGAGTCAGTACAGGTACTACGAGCAGATGTGGACAAGCTAATGGCAGATCAGATGCTGTTAGACTTGTTATTTGGGGACCCAGCCCCTCCAGTAGCAGTCCCAGTACCTGAGCCACAGCAGGAGTAGGCACCTATGCCCATGAGGAAGAAGAGGAAGTTGCCCAACACTGAGGGAGTCATGGTTGAGTTGGCTGAGATTCAGGGCACTCCCTCCGGTGAGGTGCCAGAGGAGCCACCGGTCCAGCAGCAGGATCCCACACCAGTTTCAGAGCAGCAGGTCGGAGACCAGTCTGAGGTCCCGGCTACTACAGAGGATCCGGGGACGACAGGAGACCCCATGCATGTGGACCAGGCTTGAGGAGCCTCTCTATATCCTTTTACTATGTTTTGAGCTTATCTAGGTAGTTGGCATTGGGGACAATGCCAGCTTTTATTCGTGGGGGTGCGCCCTACCATTTTGATTCTGAGACATTGGATGACTGTATATATTTATTTCATTTCTAGTCTATGTTTTGGATTGAATAGTTGGCCTGTATATAACTTTTAACTTTGGCTACTTTTAGACCCTTATGTATATATTCATCCCGTTGTATATTCTACTCCCCATTGTACATATTCATTCGGTTTTTCTAATTTTCGTTCAAATTTTTCATTTTTTTTAGCCTAGTAGTGAGGCTCGTAGCCTTTTGTTTCGGTTTTTAGTGTTTTCAATAAGCCCTTGGTTTTCTTAATGCCACGGTTCTTTCCAAGGGTAGTGTGTTGTGCGAACCGGGTGGCTCTTCCCAATGATAGATGGCGTGACAACCTTCTTAAGGGTTTGAGTCCGTTTTTGATTTTTCTTCTTTTGATTTTCAAATTTTGTAGTTAAGAGGACCTCAGGCAAGCTTCACTTGGGCCTAACACATTTGCCTTTGATCCCATGGTCAAAGACATAAGGTTGTGTTTAGGATGGTGAAAAAAATTGTGGCCTTGAGACTCTTGTGTTGACCAAACAATCATCATATGGTCGTGTGGGGCCATTGTGCGCTTGAATTGGAACTAAGGTCGTTGTGGGCTCTCAACTCGATGTCTTTAGCAAACCCTGAGTGTGTGTGTGGTGAGAATTTGAATCATGAGTCTAAGTGCCAAGCCAATGGTCTAGAACTTGCCCTGAATGTTTGTTGAGGCGAAATCATAGGTGAAACTTGACTTGAGAAGTGAATATAGGCCCTCCTTGATCCGAACTTCCAAATTTGAACAATTTCCATAACCTACCAATGAAATGATCCCTAGTTCAACCCTTTTGAGCCTTAACCTTCTTCTTTCATGAACCAAAGCTACAAGCCTATACCCGTTCTCAATGAGACCCTCTCTTGGCACCCAAATCTTCCCTTAAGCGATGGCAAAAACCTAAGTTTGGGGGGTTGAGGCAAGAAAGGACTCAATGCGGTAAAGAGGCACAAAAGCAAAAGAAAAGGAAGGCAATGAAAAAGAGAAAAAGACAAAAAGAAATGCAAAAGTGAATAAGAACCGGAAAAAGGGATTCAAAGAAAACAAAGTGAAAAAGGCTATGTAAAAGTAGAGAAAGGAGAAAGGTTTAAAGTGCAAAAGAAAGAGTGACAATGTGTCTCTCTACCCCCTTGAAAGAAATGAAAGAAGTGAAATACTCAAATGAGTCAAAAAGTATGCCATAATGAACCAAAAGAAGTGCTAAAGGGAAGATTGAACCTAAATGAACAAAAACATATCCTACCTTCACCCAAAAGCCTTCACAAAGACTCCTCAAAAGCCCTATATGATCTTGAGTTGAGGGAAGCCTACATTAGTGGATACTTACATAAGGGGCAAGCATATGGTACCTAAGGCTGGACTTATGACCTTCTTTGTGAGAGAAATGAGTGAAAACAAAAATCCATCAACCTCAGGTTGTGTGTCATTACTCTAAAAAGTGAGGTTCGCTTAGGGAAAGTTGAGGATGTGTGAGTTTGGATTCCACAAAGACCAAGGTATTTGAGAAAAGCGCCTTGATGAAATGAGTCAACCCTTGATGCTCTCGTGTCACATTCGATCCATAGTTCTTAAAAGACTAAAAATGTGTTAATGATGCATTCGTATTGAGGGCAATTGTTAGTCCCAATTGATGCGTGATGAGGCTTCCTTAGGATAAGCTGGAATTACTTGGATGTTTCCTTTTTAGGGATGGGTTTTCTTCTATTTGCTTGAGGACAAGCAAAGGTCTAAGTTTGGGGGAGTTGATAACTGTGATTTTAACACGTTTTATGCCCATACTTGCCTATGCCTTATGTATGAATTGTCATGAAATAGACTCAGAATGCTTACAAAGTGCGCTTGATTGCAGGTTTGAGCGACAAGATGACGAAAGTCAAGAACCAGCTCGAAACGGAGTGAAACATGCTCAAGTATCAAAAATCATTGAAGTAGGGACAGGAGGACCTAGCGCGGACCGCACTGATTTGTTGTGCGGCCGCGCTAGGAGATTCAGAGAGCACCCATTTGAGGAGTCTCCAAGCGCGGTCAGCGCTCATTTCCACGCGGTCAGCGCTGGTGTCTACGCGATCGCGCTTCAATGTTGTGCAGTCCGCGCTCATTAGCCTGTGCGGCCGCGCTACTTCTTTGTGCGGTCCGCGTCCCCAGTTCCAGAAGTGAATGATAGAAGGCCAAGACCCCTACGCGGCCGCGCTGCATTTATGCGCGGTCCGCGCCAGCCCAGCAAGGGTATTTTTGTCCGATTTATCTGGCATAGTATAAATAGAATATTTTATTATTGCTAGGTTAAGTTTTAGACATCAGACAGCAGCATCAATCGTGAGATTCAAGTTTTAGCCTATTTTGGGCATTTTAACCTTGTTTTAACGTGAATTCGTGTAGATTAACTTCCTAGTTAATTATTATGTTGATTTTATCTACTTCTTCTTTAATTTCTGTTGCTATTATGTCTAGCTAAACCCATTAGCTAGGGTTGTGGCTCAACCCTAGTGTGGGTAATTAATGGGTGTGATTTTTTAGTGCTTGAATGATGTTGGGTGTTTGATATTTGGGTTGATTTTATGTTTTAACTAGGATTTGGTGGTTGCAAACACTAAGTCTAGCTTAGTGAGTCTTGACTCATCTTGAGAAAGAGTGTCTATGACTCCAAAGTTAACCCAACAAGGAAATGGGATGGACCCATGAGAATGGTAGTCCCAATTAACGGGTAAGACCTCGAGAGAGTGATTACCCAACTTGAACCCTAAGTTGCTTGGTTTGTTAGCCTACCCAATTGGTCTCGAGAGAGTCAATTGGGCAAAATCACTCTTTCTACCGAGAGGTGTGAGAGTGAATGCTAACGTGCAACGGTTATATCATAAGCCCCATAATCATCATTCTCGTATTAGGAATCTCGACCCGTTAGTTGACCACCTAGGTAAATGCCACGACCCTAGTGTCTTTCTCTATCTTGCATACAACCTAGAATTACTATCCTAGCATAATTTAGTTATAATTAGTAGTTGTTAAATTGTAGTTGATAATCACAAAAACCCAAAAATGATAGAAGATCAATTAGAAGCAAACACGCAATTCTAGGCTAAACAAATATCCAACTCCCTTTCTAGCTCCCTGTGGAAATTGACCCCGATACCACTATTGGGTAAAAGTATTAGCGCCCACTCTTCCTAAGGTTGAGTTCGCTGCGACCTAATCAGGGGCCACCTCGGGCTTTCTTTTTGTATCGGCAATAGCAATTATAGCTTTTAAGGGTGGATCGAATTCTCTGTCCTCACAGATCATCCCGATTACTGGCCCATTGTTGTGAGCGGGCAGCGGATTATTGGTCACATTTGGGACATCCTCATCCCTCAACACAGTTTTCCCTTGCTCTATTAAGTTCTCCACGCTTGTTTCAGAGTCCAACAGTCATTTGTATGATGGCCCTCTTCCCCTGAATGGTATGCACACCTGACACCAGCTCTGTAGGCAGGCGATGCCGGGTTTTGTCTGTTTTGAGGAACCGGCTGCAGTAGACCCATTTGGACAAGTTTCGGGAATAGACTGGAGTAAGATTCACCAATTAGGGTAAAGTTTGGTCTCCTGGGTGGTTCCCGAGGACGTAAGTTATTCTGCGGAGGTCGGGGGTTATAGTGGTTCTGGTAGGGAGGCTGATTTCTTGGGAATGGAGGTTGATTTCTGTTGGCATGTGGCTGCGGCCGGCCGAAGGGTTGAGCGTTCATGACCGCATAAGGTGGAGGAGCATAAGCCATATCGTGATGAGGGTAGTAATGTTGAGGGGTTCTGTCTGGGAACATGGATCTAGGAGCACGGTGTCTTCTTGCACCCGATACCGCCATGGATGTTTCTTCTTTCTTCTTGGCCATTCCTCCAAACCCGCCTTGAATGGCTTGGGAGGTTGCTCTAATGGCTGGCTGGCTCAGAATTCTGCCTGTTTTCAATCCATTCTCTACCATTTCACCAATTTTAATAGCTTCTGCGAATGGTTTACCCATAGCTGACATCATATTTTGGAAATAATCAGCTTCCTGAGCTTGAAGAAACACCGTAACCATTTTAACCTCGTCCATTGGAGGCTTTACTCTTGACGCCTGCTCACGCCATTTGATTGCATATTCCCAGAAACTTTCTAATGACTTCTTCTTTATATTTGCCAATGAGTTTCGGTCTGGAGCGATGTCGATGTTGTATTGAAACTGCCTTACAAAATCTCTGGCAAGATCGTCCCAAATGTGCCATCGTGAGACATCTTGGTCCATATACCATTCTGAGGCAATGCCTACTAAGCTTTCTCCGAAGTATACCATCAACAACTCTTCTTTTCCGCCAGCCCCGCACAATTGGTTGCAATACTTTTTAAGGTGAGCAATGGGATTGCCATGCCCATCGTATTTCTCAAACTTCGGGGTTTTGAATCCCATAGGCAGATGCACGTGAGGGAACATGCACAGATCAGTATATGACACACTCTTCTGCCCACTTAAACCTTGCATGTTCTTCATGCTCTGCTCAAGGCTCCTCATTCTCTTTGCCCATCTCATCTTGTTCAGGAGCTTTGGGAGTTTTATCTTGCCCTGGCGTAAGCTCAAATGGCGGTGGCTGAGGCTAAGTGTATATGGGATATTGAGGAGGATCTGCTTGAAAGATGGGATTTTGGAAAGTGAAAGCTGAGGGATCAAAGGCGGGCCTTGGCAGTGAAGGCTGTGTTGTAGCAGAGCATGGTGGAGCAGTGAAGATGTTAGGAGCTGCTCCTGCTGGGAACACCTGGGGGAGGACCTCAGAAGGTGTTCCGACGAAGTGAGCGGTCACGGTAGGTTGTCCCAAAGGAGTATGAGGGTGGCTGATGGGGATATTGGAGGTACCCCCCCAGATCTAGGGAATAGTTCAGAAAATCCAGGGATGGCGCTTGGAGGCTCTCTCCCATTGGTCCAGGAGTCCCACATCTCCATGAGTCGGAGACGTAATATCCGGTTCTCTTCCACTGTGACAGACTCAGATGCCGGGATCCCCGAGATGGGGCTGTCCTCAGAGATGGGAACTGCGGGCAAAGTCATTTCTGTAGACATTTCCACACTTCCTTTCGATCTGGTAAAGTATTGATGCGATGCCAGCTTACCACAACCAACCACCGTTTCTAAAATCTAGGCTGGAATTGACAGCAACACATGGTTAGTTTGACACAAGTAACAGATAGATAATCGCACATTGGGGTGTGATGCACCTATACAGTTAAACAGATGTCTATATGTTTGCACTGGTTGCATGCGTCATCCCGACTTTTCTTTTCCTATTTTCTCTTCTTTTGAGTTCTACTCTTTGTTTTTCTTGCTTTTCTTTCTCTTTTTATTTTTCTCTCATTTTTCTTTTCCCTCTGTTTTTCATTTTCTGCTTTTCCCTTTTCTTTTGCCATGGTTTTTCTCTCGATTCTTTATTCTCTTCTTTTGCGTTTCTTTTCCTCTCTTGTTTTTCCTTTATTTCCTTCCCTCGTATTTCTTTCTCTTTTTTTCTTTTTTTTAGGGTTACGGTCGAATCCTATGGAGATTGCCTACGTATCATGACCACGCATGAATCAAATCAAGCGTAGTTCTTGCAAATAAGGTAAATAAACTAACTCTTTTTTTTGAATTTTTGAAAGAAATGCTTTAGAAGGAAAAAGGGAAATATTTTGATTTTGATTTTTGATTTTTATTTTTCTTTTTAATTTTTGAAAGAAAGACTTCTACCTTTCGTTTTATTGAAACTTAGGGAATTTTAGAAGTAAAAGAAATATATTTGTTTGAATTTTCATTTATCTTCTAAACACGAAAGAAAAATATTTTTTTTTGGATTTTGAAAGTTGCCTCTTAATTTTCGGAAGAGGGACTTTTATGAAAATGTTTTGGATTTTTGAGCAAAAATATTTTTCGGACTCAATTTTCAAAATTTGTATTTTTTTTATATTTATTATTTATGAAAGAAAGACATCTAAGGAGTATTATAATGATTTATTTTGACCTAGAAGGAAAAAGTGGCTATTTTTCAAAACTTTTATTTAAGAAAACAAAGACTCGGTTTTGCGGATACGGCCTTTCAGCACTTTCGGGAGGGAGATTTTAAGGCTGTGCCCGCACACCATTTAAAAATGACTCAGGGTGGCTGTTCTTGCAAAAATAGCCTTCCGGTGCCCTTTTGGGGACATTCGTCTTATTTTACAACAAGAATGGCATCACCCGATTTATTTGACAAAAATTAAAATTTTGGTATTTTTTTTGGCTATTTTTGCAAAAGGATGGTTGGACCCGATGAGGGTTGCCTACATATCTCACATCCGGTGAGAATCAAACCAGCGTAGTTCGGGCAGATTTGCCAAAACTATTTTGAACAACAATTTTCTTTCTATGTTTTTCTTGTTTTTCTTTCAAATAATTTTCTCTTTTTTTTATTTTTCATTTTTCAAAAATCTGGCAGCATTTCGGTACTATTTGGGCATTGGTTTTTCTCAAGTGGTCACCCTCACTTAGTCCTAACACTGCTTATTTTTCTCAATTTTTACTCATTTAGTCAAGCCGATCAACATGCAAAACCGAGCAAATAAATGCGCAAGTAGCACGTAGGATGCATCAAGATGGTCAATTCATTTTAGGTCACCTATCCTAGCCGGACCCAACCCCTGTGTTGAGTCCCCTAAGTCAAATGCACATGATGCAAACAAACGTCCTACTAGGGATCCGACATGAGGTCGAGTTATTCTAG
>NW_017676235.1:0-49232 GCF_001879085.1 Nicotiana attenuata | reverse complement strand
AAGAAGGAGGAGAAAAGAAGAAGGGGGTGAGCCCCAGGTGGGAGGAGAGAGAGAACAAGGAACCCGGATGCATGGCAAGACAGATTCGTAAGTGAAGTGGCCTACCACAAGTTCAGAGAATGGTGGCCTGAGAGGAAGTTGATTCTTGAAAGGAGTTTCATCGATAGAGACCTCTTTCCTCACAACCCCAATGTGAGAAGACAGTTTAGAGAGAGAGTGGTTGGGATTACTTCATAAGCAATTGTGAGGATGCAAATGAGCACCTGGTCAAGGAGTTCTACACCAATGTTGCCCACATAAAAAAGGGCACTACAGTGACCAAGGTGCGGAATTTGAAAGTAAAATTTGATGGAAAAACGGTCAATGATTACCTGGGCTTGATGGAGGAGGATGAGACATTGTACTTAGAGAAGGTAGCTTTGGGGGAGGATGTCCGTCCGTGGTTAGCCGAGTACTTGGCAATCCCAGGTACCACCCCAGCATGGTTGACAGCGGGGGTAAAAATTTTGAGGAGAACCCTTAACTTTGAAGCAAAAGGGTGGGAAACTTTTGTTTGTAGCAGGCTAGACCCCACCACTCACGACAACTCTCTTCCTATCTCCCGGGATATATTGGTGGCATCGATCATGGCGGGTTTCCCAATCAACATCGGGAATGTGATGTCCAGGGTGATTACACGGGTGGTGAACGAAGGTGATAGAAACTACACTTTCCCAAATTTCCCGACCATGTATTTTGAGGATCTAGATGTGGAGAAGCGCAGATTTGATGTGAAAGTGAAAGCCAAGGCACCTTTCTCCTGGTACAACACCAAGGGTCCTGACAACCCCAAAGACCCTAAGGGCAAAGCCCCTACTTCTACTGGCCAGTCTGAAGAGCCAGTAGTTGTAGTGACTCCTTCTCAGCCTCCTTCAGCCACACCAGACATAGCCCCAGGACCCTCCACTTCTATTGTTCCAGATATCCCCTCATCTTCAGCCTACCCGTTGACTGCCCACCGCTTGAACTAGACCTTGCCAGTATCAACAACTGGATGTAGGCAGCCACTTCTTAGTTGTCTGTGCTGTCTACCTCTGTAGAAGCCCAATCTGTACCACCTCAGCCACAGCTCCCACAGTCAGTAGAGGACACTCTCAAAGAGCTTCTGGACAACCAGAAGAAGCTCCCGGAGAACCAGAAATTAATATTGGAGGCTGTGGATTCTCATGGAAAAGCATTGAAGGAAATCACCAAATAAACAAAGAAATTGAGGAAGACTCGGGCATCCAAGGAGTCGGTGAAAGAGTTGAGGGCGGACGTGGAGAAGATGAAGGCTGATCACTTGCCTTTGGACCTCTTATTGCATGACCTAGTTACAGCAGCCCAGCCTGAGCCATAGCAGGAGACAGAGAGGCCTGCAAAGAGGAGGAGGGTGATTGCCCGTGCTGATAATGCTGTTATAGAGTTGGAGGACCCGCAGGGAGGTTCCTCTAGCCAGCCTCAGATTCCAAGTACAGGCCCAGGACTCATTACAGGCCTAGGTCCCAGTGGAGACACAGATTTCAGGGAGCCAGTCACAAGTTGCTGAGCAGACCGAGGACCCAGGGACCCAGACTCAGGATCCTATGCAGACGGAGGGTGTAAGGCCCAGTGAAGAATGTGTGCTCAAAACCCAGTAGCTCGTAGGGTCAGGGTCCGGAAATGTGTTGAGAATGTGTAAACGCGGCTCGGACCCATTACACTGATCTAAGTGTTTAAAAATCAAAGAATCAAGTTTTTTCCAGAAAAGTGCTATTTTGCGGTCCAGGATGCGGTCGCAAATCAAGTATGCAGACCGCATTTCCGTCGCATAATGAGTCAGTGGTTTGGTTAACATTAAGGTCAAAATGCGGTCCATTATGCAACCGCATTTCCACCGCAAAGTGAGTCAGCGTGTCAGTCAAATTTGAGGTAAAAAATGCGGTGCATTATGCGACCGCAAACCGTGTATACGGACCGCATTTTCGCCGCATACCCAAACAGTGGAATCAGGTTTTTGGAACACTTTTTGCGGTCCATTCTACGGACTGCATTTCGGATCTGCGATCGCAAAGTGCGACCGCAGACCTGACTCGGACTCCTAATTTTCTAAATTTTAAACCCGACCCCCTTTTTAATAAAACACCCCAACCCTCTCATTTTCAACAAGTTTCTGAGCAAAATAAGAGAGAGGAAGAGAGGGTTCTTGAGAGAGACAGTCACCTTCTTCAAATTTGACTCTTCCAAACTATCCGGGCCGGGAAATTTCAAAGTGATTATCTTCATCCCCATTCTTGCAGGTAAAATCCCTAACCCATTTTCATAAGTCTTCAGGTTTAATTAAGGGGGGGAAGTCTCATGCATTGATTCTTGATAATACAGGTTGAAACATACATGCATGCCTTTTAAAACCTAAAATTTAGTAAGAGGAATTGGGTAGGAGTAAAGAATTATACAAAGGAGGGTTGGCAATCTAAATGTGTTCGGGTTGTGATTTTGAACTTTGACTCTAAGAAATATGTGTTAATTTGTGCACTAGATTGACGTTGCTAGACTTTTGGTGAAGTTGAAAGTAGAAATTAAAAGGGAATTCGGCTTCAGGTATGTATGGCTAACTTTGACCTTTGTAAAATCACCTTGTTTGGTGTTTGAGTGCTTGGTATGTGATTTCTACGTGGATTGTCCGTGAAATTCTTGTGATTGGTACGGTTGAGTGTTTGTGGTTATGTCTTTCGATAAGATGGTGTAAGTAATTGGCAATGAACCAGGTATGTGATTGTGAATCTGCTATGTGGTAAGAATTGTGAAACAAATGATGGAAGGAAATAGTAATTGATGCAATCGGAACAGCTGTGATAATAACATGTATGGCTTGTCGTGGAAAATTATCGTTGTACGTAAAATTCATATGAGTTGTTGAGTATGATCGAAATGGTATTGATGGTTATGGAGATTCCTTGTGAATTGTTGTTGTTATTCCTTGAGAATTGTTATTGTTGTTCTTTGTGAATTGTTGTTGTTGTTGTTGTTGTTGTATTGTTGGTGAATGGTGATTGTCCGATGGGATCGGGTTGCACGCCGCAACACAAAATGATAAATTGTGGGTTGGGGTGATAAGGGTGGCCGAGGTAATAAGGGTGGAAAGTGATCGAAATCACTACTGAAATGAAAATATGAGAAAGTTGTGAAATCATTTATGTGAAAAATGTTGAAGGGGAAATGGAGAGATTGTAAATTTGTTTGGCTTGATTGTTTCCTTTCATGTGTATCTGATTGTTGATTCCATTACTACGTGTTACTTGTGTATGGTTTGAGTTTGCTTAGGCAAAGTTTTTCCATACATACCAGTACAATTCAAATGTACTGACGCCCCTTTTGCCGGGCGCGCTACATTCGTGTTATGATTGTAGGTGGATCAGTAGCAGGTACTCTAGTCCACCGACCGTAGCTCCTCTTCATCTTCCGTCAGCTATATTGGTGAGCCCCTTTCCTTCGGGGCCCTACATGGCTCATGCCGTTGTTTACTCCGGAGTCTTATTTTGGTTTTTGTGTAAGGTATAGCCGGAGCCTTGTTCCCTTTAGGTACTGTATTATCCTGTGTATCTTAGAGGCTCCGTAGACAGTAAATGTGGGTTACGAACTTATGTAACATGTATTTTGGTATGTTGGGCAATGTAAGTTGTAAATTGTCCTAAGTAACCATGTTGCTATTGTATATTTCGTGAAAAGGTATTTTAACTATAATGGCTATTTCTTTTGATTAATGAGTAATGAAAACACGGGGTATCACGTGGGATAGGAAAGGCTCCTAGGTCCGCTTGACTAGGGCTACCCGGTCGAGCGCCGGTCATGTCCCTCGGTTTTGGAGCGTGACAAACATGGTATCAGAGCCTAAGGTTTTAAAGGAGTCCTAGGATGTCTCGGAGCCGTGTCTAGTAGAGCCCTTCTTATCGGTGTGTTATCGACCACTTCTATAAGTAGGGGGCTGCATGGACATTTAGGAAATTACCCTCTTCTTTGTTATTCTATATCGTGCGGTGAAGTGAAAAGTGGAAATATATATGTCTAACTCGTGCTCTGTTCTGAATTTTTCAGTAATGGCACCTAAGAAGAGAGCTTTACTCGGCCTTGGGGCCAATGCCACCCCGAGTGAGGCTATGAATCATGTACCTGATGTCGTGGGTGAGAGTGACTCCCCGGCCTTGAATCTACCTGACCCATCTATTCCAGATCAGAGTATTCCTGTTCCAGCTGCGGGAGAGGGTGCTACCACCCCTCCCGCCGGTATTCCTAATTCTGATGTAGTTCCAGCTTCCGGTCCCGGGGTTCCTGATGAGGACCTTAGAGGAGCCATCCGTATGTTGACCCAGTTAGTGGCCGCTCAGGCCCAGAGATCTCATGATGCCCTTACATCCTCCAGCGGACAGGGAGATTCCGCCAGATCCAGAGTCAACCAGTTTTTGCGGTTAGCCCTTCCAGAGTTCTCAGGCACAGACCTAGAGGACGATCCGCAGGATTTCCTTGATGAGATGTACAAGACCCTTCGAGTAATGAAGGCTTCAGAAATGGAGGGAGTTGAGTTGGCTTCATACAGGTTGAGGGGGCAGTGATCGCGACCGTCTCAACACTACACAATGGCAGGAAGAGTGGGTAGCAATAACTAATACCCGAATAGTGGATCGGGGTCGAATTTCCACAGGGAGCTTGGAATGGAGTTGTATTGCCTGTTTAGTTTAGAATTGCGTTTGTACTTCTAATTGCACTCCTAACATTTTTGGGGGTTTTTATATTTAAAACTACTATTGTAATCTAAGGATTAAAGCTAAATTATGCTAAGGAAATATTGCTAAGTTGTGCTTAATATAGGAAAAAGGCACTAGGGTTGTGACACTACCTAGGTGGCTAGCTAACGGGTAGAAGCTACTAAGGGGAGATTGATAAATCTGGGTTTAGTGTTATAGTCGTTACACAATTGCACTCATTCTCACACCTCTCGGTAGAGAGAGCGATTCTGCCCAATTGACTCTCTTGAGACGAATTAGGTAGGCCAATTAGACCGGGCAACTAGGGCTCAAGTAGGGTAGTTACTCTTTCGAGGTTTAACCCGTTAATTGGGACTACCATTCTCATGGGTCCATCCCAATTCCTTGTTGGGTTAACTTTTAGGGTCATATGACTCTCTTTCTCAAGAATAGTTAGACCCACTAAGCTTGAATTCATGTTTGCAACCACAAATTCTAGATTGAAACACAAAATCAACCCAAATAACAAATACCCAATCTCAATCTCACCCTAGGATGCAACACCCATTAACTACCCACACTAGGGTTGAGCCACAACCCTAGCTAATGGGTTTAGCTAGACATAATTAAAGAAGAAACAGTAGAAATAGATGATGAAATGAACAAAATAATTGATTACTACTTAAAAAATATGATATTCAAGAGTAAAATTGCCAAAATAGGCTACAAAATACTTCTTATGAGCGCAGCTCTCGTTCAGCAGCTAAAACATGACCTAAAAATGTCAAAAAGATCTATTTATACCGAGCTAAAAAGTCTGGACAAAAATGCCCCTGCGGGGTAGGCGCGGACTGCGCAAAAAGGGAGCGCGACCGCATTAGCTCTTGGACTCTTGCACTCTGTTCTCTGAAGTTGGGACCGCGGACCGCGCAGAAATGTAGCGCGGCCGCATTTCAGGACTGGCGCGGACCGCGTATAAATGGAGCGCGGCTGCGTGGCAGTACTTGGGCAAAAACACCATCACTCTGAATCTCATCTACGCGGACCGCGTAAAAAGGAGCGCCGACCGCGCAGATTGCCCTTTAATGAACCAGTCTCTGAATCTCCTAGCGCAGCAGTGTGGCAAAATAGTGCGGTCCGCGCTAGGTCTTCTTGTTCCCCACTTCAATTGGTCTTTGACACTTGGCAGGTTTCACTCCGTTTTGAGTCGATCTTTGACATTTGTCATCTTGTCGTTCAAACCTGCAATCAAGCGCAACTTGTAAGTATTTTGGGATTATTTTTGTGGTAATTCATAACAAAAGCAATAGCAAGTAGGGGTATAATCATGTTAAAATCCTAATTTATCAACTTCCCCAAACTTAAACCTTTGCTTGTCCTCAAGCAAACAAAATAAGACCTACCCCAAAAGAGCAATCCAAGAATTTTCAGCTATCCTAAAGTAACCCAACAAGCATCAATTGGGACTAACAATTGCCCTCAATACGAATGCATCATTAACACATTTTAGGCTTTTGAAAACTATGGATCAAGTGTTCCACAAGAGCATCAAGGGTTGACACATTTCATCAAAGAGCTTTTCTCAAATACCTTGGTCATTGTGGAACCCAAACTCAAACATCCTCAACTCTCCCTAAGCGAACCTCACCTTTTAGAGTAGTGACACACAAACCGAGGTTGATGGAATTTTCACTCAACTCTCTCAAAAAGAAGGTCACAATTCCGGCTCTAGGTACCATATGCTTTCCCCTTATGTAAGTATCCACTAATGTAGGTTCCGTTCAACTCAAGATCATATAGGGCTTTTGTGGAGTCATTGTAAAGGCTTTTGGGCAAGGATAGGACATGTTTTTGTTCAAGTGGGTTCAATCTTCCCTTAAGCACTTCTTTTGATTCATTTTGGCACACTTTCTTGACTCATTTGAGTATTCACTTCTTTTTCAAGGGGTTAGAGAGACACACTGTCATTCTTTCTTATGTAATTCAACACATTTCTCTTTTTCTGCTTTTTCCACTCCCTTTCTTTTTCACTTTTGTTTTCTTTGAATCCCCTTTTTGACCTTATTCAATTTGGTCTTTCTTTTTGTCTTGTCTTTTCTTCCTTTTTCATTGCCTTTCTTTTCTTTTGCTTGTGTACCTTTTACCACATTGTTTCCTTTCTTGCCTCTCCCCCCAAACTTAGACATTTGTCATTTACTCAAGGGAAGATGTGGGTGCCAAGAGAGGGTCTCATTAAAAACGGTATAGGCTTGTAGTTTTGGTTCTTGAAAGAAGGAAGTTTAAGGCTCAAAAGGGTTAACTAGGGAATCCTTTCATTGGTAGGCTATGGAGTTGTTCAACTTAGCATTTGGATCAAGAGAGCCTATAATCACTTCTCAAGTCAAATTTCACCTAGGATTTCGCCTCAACAAACATTCGGGGCAAGTTCTAGACCATCGGCTCGGGACTTGGACTCACAATTCTAATTCTCACCACACACCCTCAAGGATTGCTAAAGACATCGAGTCGAGGGCCCACAACGACCTTAGTTACGATTCAAGCGCACAATGGTTCAACAAGACCACATGATGATTGTTTGGTCAACACAAGAGTCTCAAGGCCACGACCTTCACCATCCTAAGCACAATATTATGTCTTTGACCATGGGATCAAAGGCAAATGAGTTAGGCCCAAGTGAAGCTTTGCCTGAGGTACCCTTAACTACGCAAAATCAAAAGAAAAAAATCAAAAACGGACTCAAACCCTTAAGAAGGTTGTCACGCCATCTACCATTGGGAAAAGCCACCCGGTTCGCACAACACTCTACCCTTGGAAAGAACCGTGGCATTAAGAAAACCAAGGGCTTATTGACAACGCCAAAACCAAAACAAAAGGCTACGAGCCTAAATACCAAGCTAAAAAACGAAAATTTTTAACGAAAATAGAAAAACCGAATGAATATGTACAATGGGGAGTAGAATATACAACGGGGATGAATATATACATAAAGTAGAGAAGTAGCCAAAATTAGCAGTTATATACAGGCCAACTATCAAATCTAAAAACATAAACTAAAAGTCAAATATATACAATCATCCAAATGTATCAAAAATCAAAACAGTAGGGCGCACCCCCACGAATAAGAGCTGGCATTGTCCCCAATGCCAACTACCAAAATAAGCATAAAACAGAGAAAGGATAAAGAATGGCTCTTCANNTACCCCCCCACCCCCCCCACCCCCCCCCCCGTCCCGATGGCCACCACAGGGAGAAGAGTGACAAGCCTCCAATATGCTCATTTGTTCACTTTCCGGTACACATCTTCTTATCACTCCATCCGTGCAAATTCTAAACAAATACGGATCATCCCAATAGAATTCCAAGCTATCCCGATTGAGTTTCTTCCTTTGGTTGGAAGAGAGCTCACACGGGATGTTACCAGTCACAATGAAGTTGGCGATGTCCGCGAACCATGGCATTTCACACATAGAAACGGAAAGAAGCTGCTCGTCAGGGAACCTATCATTAATCTCAATACCATCACTTGGTCTCCCCTCTTCCTCTAATCGGTACAAATGGTCTCCAACTTGATTCTCGCTTCCCTTTCTATCCACAATCTCTAAATCAAATTCCTGAAGGAGTAGCACCGCACCAACCGCTACATCACTCGCATCGCACATAAGTTCAAAAGGCAAATCCCAATTAGGTGCGGTGATGATAGGAGTTGTTGTCAACTTGTGTTTCAATAGCTCAAAAGACTCCATGCACTTCTCATCAAAGATAAACTTGACATCCTTCTCTAACAATTTGCAAAGCGGGTTCACAATTTTTGAAAAATCTTTAATGAATCGCCGGTAGAACCCGGCATGACCAAGAAAACTCCTCACCCCTTTGACAGAGGTAGGGGGAGGGAGCCTAGAGATAACCTCTATTTTTGCCTTATCAACTTCAATTCCTTGCCTTGAGATTTTGTGACCCAATACAATTCCCTCTTGCACCATAAAGTGACATTTTTCCCAGTTGAGCACAAGGTTGGTTTCTTCACATCTTGCCAGAACCCTATCCAAGTTCACCAAACATTCCTCAAATGAATCTCCCACCACGCTGAAGTCGTCCATGAATACCTCAAAGATATCCTCCACCAATTCGGTGAAAATTGCCATCATACATATTTGGAAGGTCTCTGGGGCATTACATAGTCTGAATGGCATTCTCGAGAAAGCGAACGTGCCATAAGGACATGTAAAGGTTGTCTTCTCCCGATCTTCCAGGGCAATGAGAATTTGATTATACCCCGAGTATCCATCTAGAAAACAATAAAAGGCCCGGCCCGCAAGACGATCGAGCATTTGGTCCAAGAATGGTAGTGGGAAATGATCTTTTCTTGTCACCTTATTCAGCTTTTTATAGTCCATACACACTCTCCAACCCGTAACTGTCCGAGTAGGAATCAACTCATTGTTGGCATTTGTCACTACCATCATTCCACCCTTCTTTGACACACATTGGACCGGAGAGGTCCATGAAATATCCGAGATCGGGTAAACCACACCGGCGTCAAGCCACTTGATAACCTCTTTCTTTACTACTTCTTGCATCACCTCGTTGAGTCTCCTTTGATGTTCAAGAGATGACCGTGCATCCTCCTCCAAGATGATCTTATGCATGCAAAATGCGGGGCTTATTCCCCTAATGTCCGCCAAAGTCCATCCTATTGCCCTTTTTCGCTTTTGAAGCACCTCCACAGTGGCCTCAACCTGCAAGTTATTAAGGCAAGAAGAAAGAATAACTGGAAGAGTAGAATTAAAGCCCAAGAATTCATACCTGAGGTGTGGAGGAAGTGGTTTCAACTCCAACACCGGTGGCTCCTCAATTGATGGCTTGGTTGGTGGAGTTTTGCGATTCTCAAGATCCAAAGATAGCTTCCTAGGCTCATATGAATATGAACCCATTCCATGCAATGCATTCACGCACTCCACTCTACCGGCATCATCATTGACATCCATGTTAAGAAGTACGACTTCAAGAGGATCTTCAACATTAATCAAGGCACTTGTGTCATCCACTATCACCGCCGTGACAATGTCCACAAATGAACACACCTCCGTGCTATTGGGTTGTCTCATTGATTTGCACACATGAAATACCACCTTCTCATCACCCACACGGAATGTTAACTCCCCTGATTCCACATCAACCAATGCCTTCCCATAGATAGGAAAGGTCTTCCAAGAATAATAGGCACTTCGAAATCAACTTCACAATCCAATATGACAAAGTCGGCCGACAATATAAATTTGTCCACCCGGACAAGCACATCGTCGATTATACCTAAAGGCCTCTTCATCGACCGGTCTGCCATTTGATGTCTCATTGAGGTTGGCCTAGGTTGCCCAATTCCCAAAATCTTGAAGACTGAGTACGGCATCAGATTAATGCTAGCCCCCAAGTCACATAGGGCCTTAGGAAAATCCGCACTCCCGATAGTGCAAGGAATAGTGAAAGCTCCAAGGTCTTCTAGTTTCGGGGCCATAGAATGCACAATCGCACTAACTTGGTGCGCCACCTTTATTGTTTCACACTCCATAGAACGCTTCTTGGTGACTAAATCCTTCATAAATTTTGCGTACCCAGGCATTTGTTCAAGTGCCTCCACTAAAGGAACATTGATTGTGAGGCTCTTCATCATGATTAATTTCTTGAACTGATTGTCATTCTTTTGCTTTGCTAACCGCTGAGGATATGGTGGAGGTGGTCTAGGCAAGGGTGCCTTGGCCTTGGGCACCGCCGGCTCGGGTATATCAATAATGTGTTCCCTAGACGGGTTCACGACATCTTGAGTCTCTACCCCGGCCTCATCATCAATATCAATCCGCACATCATTTGTCACTATTGGTTCAACCACATTGTCAACATTCAAAGGTACATCATCATCATGCAACTCAACTTCATCATTCACAACCTGATTCTCATCCGAGGCATGCACATCACCGCCTTTTCCACTCCTAGTTGTAACCGCCATCACATGATTGTTACCCCCCTTCGGGTTCACTACCGTGTCACTTGGTAGCGCACCTTTAGGTCGGGTATTTAAAGCTTGATAAATTTGTCCTATTTGCACCTCTAGGTTTCGGATAGATGTGTTATGTGAAGCCAATTGTGCGTCAGAATCTTGGTTCTTTTTCATCATCTGCTCGAACATCATCTCTATCCGTCCCATATCACTTCCGGAAGAACTAGGCCCTTGTGACTGAAAGGGGGGTGGATTGTTTGGTTGTTGGAACATGGGGGGCCTTTGAAAGCCTTGCCCCCTACCACCATTATTCCACCCTCCTTGATTGCTATTGTTGTTGTTCCCGTTCCAATTGCCTTATTACCTTGATTACCCTAATTGTTGTTCTGAATGTTATTGTTCCAATTGTTACCACCTTGTTGTTGATTATTGTTATTCCAATTGTCGCCACCTTGTTGATTGCCTCAATTTCCTTGGGGGCGCCATTGTTGATTCTCTTGATTTCCTCTATTTCCTTGGTAGTTATTGACATATTGGGATTCCTCACTTTGATCATCATAACACTCGTTCGAATAACCACCACCATCATTGTTGTTTTCAAACTGCTCACCATTACCTTGAGGTTGTTGTTGCCCTCTTTGCCTCCTTTTTAGCATAGAAACATTCTCCATTGCATTGACTTGGCGCGGATTTTGTACTTGTTGCAATTGCGCCTTCGCCAACTGATTCTTTGTTGTTGTAAGTTCGGCAATAGCTTGGCCATGGTCATTCAACTCTTTGTGCAAATGGATGACCGTGGGGTCACCTTGGGGTACATTCGCTCGGCTTTGCCATGCCGAAGAGGTGTCGGCCATTTCATCAAGTACGTCACATGCCTCTTGGTAAGAAAGTTTCATAAAGTTCCCACCGGCCAATTGGTTCACAATGCACTGATTCGTGGTGTTGATGCCCCTATAGAAAGTCTGCTGGATCATCGCCTCAGTCATGTCGTTGTTAGGGCACTCCTTGACCATTGTTCTATATCGCTCCCAGATCTCGTGCAATGTCCCGTTGGCATTTGCTTGAAAGCTAGAATCTCGTCCCGAAGAGCCGCCATATGACTTGGAGAAAAGAACTTGGCAATAAATTTGTCCGCCAATTCATCCCATGTGGTAATAGAATGATTTGGTAACCTTTCTAACCAGTCCAACGCTTTGCCCCGAAGAGAAACCGGGAAAAGCCTCAATCGCAATGCATCCGCTGACACGTTTGTTTGTTTGCTGCCCCACCAAGTATCTACGAACCCCTTCAAGTGCTTGTATGCATTTTGGTCAGAGGCGCCCGTAAAATATCCCCTTTGCTCGAGCAAGGTCAACATGACATTCGTGATTTGAATGTTCCCCGCCCGGATTTGGGGAGGAACGATGGCACTCGCATACCCTTGATTAGGAAGAACTCTTGGGACTGCTCTTGGCGGTGGCAGAGGAGGGTCTGGAATAGGATTGTTGTCATTTGCATTGGCCGGACGGCCTCTACGTGGAACTTAAGGTGGTATAACCTCTTCGGGCTCAAGATCCTCTACCTCCTCCCCCGCGTTCACGTTGCCAAGAGGGTTGTTTGCATTGAGAGCCATAGTACCTGAATGATTGACACAAATAGAATTAGTAAACAAGAAGGAAAGAGAAGCAAAACACAAGACTAACTAAACCGATAGTCAACACCGTAAGCTCCCCGGCAACGGCGCCAAAAAGTTGATTGCGGCCGTCTCAACACTACACAATGGCAGGAAGAGCGGGTAGCAATAACTAATACCTGAATAGTGGATCGGGGTCGAATTTCCACAGGGAGCTTGGAATGGAGTTGTATTGCCTGTTTAGTTTAGAATTGCGTTTGTACTTCTAATTGCACTCCTAACATTTTTGGGGGTTTTTATATTTAAAACTACTATTGTAATCTAAGGATTAAAGCTAAATTATGCTAAGGAAATATTGCTAAGTTGTGCTTAATATAGGAAAAAGGCACTAGGGTTGTGACACTACCTAGGTGGCTAGCTAACGGGTAGAAGCTACTAAGGGGAGATTGATAAATCTGGGTTTAGTGTTATAGTCGTTACACAATTGCACTCATTCTCACACCTCTCGGTAGAGAGTACGATTCTGCCCAATTGACTCTCTCGAGACCAATTAGGTAGGCCAATTAGACCGGGCAACTAGGGCTCAAGTAGGGTAGTTACTCTTTCGAGGTTTAACCCGTTAATTGGGACTACCATTCTCATGGGTCCATCCCAATTCCTTGCTGGGTTAAGTTTTAGGGTCATATGACTCTCTTTCTCAAGAAGAGTTAGACCCACTAAGCTTGAATTCATGTTTGCAACCATAAATTCTAGATTAAAACACAAAATCAACCCAAATAACAAATACCCAATCTCAATCTCACCCTAGGATGCAACACCCATTAACTACCCACACTAGGGTTGAGCCACAACCCTAGCTAATGGGTTTAGCTAGACATAATTAAAGAAGAAACAGTAGAAATAGATGATGAAATGAACATAATAATTGATTACTACGTAAAATCTATGATATTCAAGAGTAAAATTGCCAAAATAGGCTACAAAATACTTCTCATGAGCGCAACTCTCGTCCAGCAGCTAAAACATGACCTAAAAATGTCAAAAAGATCTATTTATACCGAGCTAAAAAATATGGACAAAAATGCCCCTGCGGGGGGAGCGCGACCACGTTGGCTCTTTGACTCTTGAACTCTGTTCTCTGAAGTTAGGACCGCGCAGAAATGTAGCGCGGCCGCATTTCAGGACTTGCGCGGACCGCGTATAAATGGAGCGCGGCCGCGTGGCAGTACTTTTTGCAAAAACACCATCTCTCTAAATCTCATCTACGTGAGACCGCATAAAAAGGAGCGCGGACCGCGCAGATTGCCCTTGAATGAACCAGTCTCTGAATCTCCTAGTACGGCCGCGTGGCAAAACAATGCGGTCCGCGCTAGGTCTTCTTGTTCCCCACTTCAATTGGTCATTGACACTTGGCAGGTTTCACTCCGTTTTGAGCCGATCTTTGACATTTGTCATCTTGTCGTTCAAACCTGCAATCAAGCGCAACTTGTAAGGATTTTGGGATTATTTTTGTGGTAATTCATAACAAAAGCAATAGACAGTAGGGGTATAATCATGTTAAAATCCTAATTTATCAGGCAGCGTATTCATGGTTCGAGTTGTGGGAGGATTCCCGTGGGGATGGGAGGCCTCCGGCCAGATGGGATGAGTTTGTAGATGCATTTATGGACCATTTCTTGCCTGCCGAGACAGTGGCAGCCCGTGCCACTGAGTTTGAGGTCCTCAAGCAGGGAAGTATGAGTGTTTGGTAGTACCACATGGAGTTTGTAAGATTGTCCGAGTATGCACCTCAGTTAGTGTCGACCATGGATGCTCGAGTTCGGCGATTCGTTCAGGGCCTTAGTCCTTTGGTGGTGAGGCTGCCACAGCGGCCTTACAATCGAATATGAATTATGGGAAGATTCTGGGATTCGCCCAGGCCACAAAGGCCGGGAAGTTGAAGATACGGGCGGAGAGGGAGAGTATCAGCAGGGCCCGATCAGTAGGTCCCTCAGGGAGATCAGCTCAGGGGAGAGGGTCATCAGGGCCATCCCAGTCATATGCTCAGTCTTCCGCGAGCACACCACCATCGGTGCACAGCTATCAGCAGGGCAGCCACATGAGATCAGGTCCAAACAGTAGGAGACCCCATCAGTCCGGTCGTTCGGGAGGGAGATCTCAGCGGTAGGGGAGGGCTCCATGACCCAAGTGTGGGAGATTCCATACAGAGACTTGTTATTTAGAAATCCCAGTGTGTTATAGATGCGGGGTAAGAGGTCATATCCAGCGGGACTGTCGTGCGCCAGTCAGGGCAGTGGTANGGACTGTCGTGCGCCCAGTCAGGGCATGGGTAGGGGATTTTCCTAGTCATCCGGTTCTTCAGCTGCCACATCACCCATGCGTCCTCCAGTCCTAGCAGGGCGTGGTGCAGTTAGGGGAGGAGCTCGTTGTAGGGGTGGACCCAGCCGGTTTTATGCTTTGAGCGGTCGCCAGAGTGCAGAGGCTTCTCTAGATGTCGTTACAGGTATCTTGTCGGTTCAAGCCATTGATTGTTATGCTCTTATTGATCCCGGGTCCTCATTGTCTTCATGTTTTGGGATAGAACCCGAACAGCTTCATGAGCCGTTCTCCGTATCGACTCCGGTTGGTGATTCTATCACATCCTCGCGAGTTTATAGGAATTATGTTGTCACGGTATGTGGTCGTGTTACCATAACCGATCTTATCGAGCTTGGAATGGTGGATTTTGATGTGATTATGGGTATGGACTGGCTTTACTCGTGCTTTTCTAAACTTGACTGCCGAACGAGAGTCATGAGACTCGAGTTCCCTAATGAGCCGGTTATCGAGTGGAAGGGGAATGGTGTGGTGCCGAAGGGTAGGTTTATTTCCTACCTTAAGGCTTCAAAGATGATTAAGAAGGGGTGTATCTACCATTTGGTCCGGGTGGCGGACACCACTTCAGAAGTGTCTACCCCTGAGTCCGTGCCAGTCGTGAATGAGTTTCTTGAAGTGTTTCCGGACGAGCTTCCAGGAATTCCGCCAGGTAGGGAGATTGATTTCGGGATTGATGTATTGCCAGATACGCAGCCAATATCTATTCCACCGTACATAATGGCTCCAGCAGAGTTAAGGGAGTTAAAGGAGCAGCTGAAGGATTTGTTAGAAAAGGGGTTTATACGGCCAAGTGTGTCGCCGTGGGGTGCTCCGGTTCTCTTTGTCAGGAAGAAGGATGGGTCGCTCCGGATGTGTATTGATTATGGGCAGCTCAACAAGGTCACCATCAAGAATAAATATCCATTGCCTCGGATAGATGATTTGTTCGACCAATTGCAAGGTGCAAGGTTCTTCTCAAAAATTGATCTACGGTCCGGGTATCACCAATTGAAGGTTAGGGAGCAGGATATTCCCAAGACCGCTTTCAGAACTCGCTATGGTCACTTTGAATTCTTGGTCATGTCTTTTGGGCTAACCAATGCCCCGACAGCTTTTATGGATCTTATGAATCGGGTCTTCAAGCCATTTCTAGACTCCTTCGTGATTGTTTTCATTGACGACATCCTTGTTTATTTGCGGAGCCGGGAGGATCATGCTAGTCACCTCAGGGCAGTTTTGTAGACTCTTTCAGCACCAGTTGTATGCTAAATTTTCGAAATGTGAGTTTTGGTTGGAGTCTGTTGCCTTTTTGGGTCATGTTGTTTCTAGTAAAGGGATTCAGGTAGACCCCAGAAGATTTCAGCAGTGAAGGATTAGCCTAGACCCACGACCCCGACGGAGATTCGCAGCTTCTTGGGTTTAGCAGGGTATTATCGGAGGTTTGTGGAGGGATTCTCTGCCCTCGCCTCCCCATTGACTAAGTTGATGCAGAAAGCAGTTAAGTTCCAATGGTCCGAAGCTTGTGAGAAAGGTTTTCAGGAATTGAAGTCGAGGTTGACCTCGGTGCTAATATTGACCTTGCCGGAAGGCACGAGGGATTTGTGGTTTATTGCGATGCCTCCAGGGTTGGTTTGGGGTGTGTGTTGATGCAACATGGGAAGGTTATAGCGTATGCTTCGAGGCAGCTCAGAGTCACGAGAAGATTATCCGACGCATGATTTGGAGCTTGCGGCAGTTGTGTTTGCTTTGAAAATATGGCAGCATTATCTGTATGGGGTCCATGTGGATGTGTTTTCAGACCACAACAGTCTCCAGTATTTGTTCAAGTAGAAGGAATTGAATTTAAGGCAGCGACGGTGGTTAGAATTGCTCAAGGATTATGATATGAATATTTTATACCATCCAGGGAAGGCGAATGTGGTGGCCGACGCCCTCTGTCGGAAGTCTATGGGTAGTTTGGCTCATTTGGGAGCGGATCAAAGGCCCTTGGCTCAGGAGGTTTATCAATTGGCCAGTCTTGGGGTTTGCATTTCCGCCTCGGACGAGGGGGATGTTATGGTGCATAATGGGGCAGAATCGTCTCTTGTAGCGGAAGTTAAGGAAAAGCAGTTTATTGATCCAGCATTGGCTCAGATGAAGGAAGCAGTTTTGAATAACAAGACTTTGGCATTTTCACTCGGCAGCGAGGATGGTGTATTGCGATGTCAAGGTAGGCTATGTGTTCCGGATGTGGATAAGCTTTGGGAGAGGGTAATGGCGGAGGCTCATAATTCCAGGTATTCCGTGCACCCAGGTTCTACGAAAATGTATCGTGACCTCAAGGAAATTTATTGGTGGAACGGCATGAAGAGGGGTGTGGCGGACTTTGTATCTAAGTGTCCGAATTGTCAGCAAGTAAAAGTGGAACATCAGCGGCCCGGTGGGTTAACTCTGCTTATGGAAATACCAATGTGGAAATGGGAAATGATCAACATGGATTTCATGGTGGGCCTACCTCGCACTCAGCGCAAATTCGACTCAATTTGGGTAATAATGGATCGACTCACCAAATCAGCTCACTTTTTGCCAGTCAAGTCCACCGATACTGCGGAGCAATATGCTAAGTTGTATATCAAGGAAATAGTAAGACATCATGGCACTCTACTTTCTATTATCTCAGATCGAGGGGCCCAGTTCACAGCTAACTTTTGGAAGAAATTTCAGCAAGGTTTGGGTACTCAGGTAAATCTTAGCACGGCTTTCCATCCACAGACTGACGGTCAAGCAGAACGGACTATTCAAACGCTTGAAGATATGTTGCGGGCTTGTGTCTTGTATTTCAAAGGTAATTTGGATGATCACTTACCACTTATAGAGTTTGCTTACAATAACAACTTTCATGTTAGCATTCAGATGGCCCCATTTGAGGCATTGTACGGAAGGAGGTGTAGGTCTCCGATTGGGTGGTTTGAAGTGGGTGAAGCAGGATTGATAGGGCCAGATCTCGTCCACCAGGCTATGGAGAAGGTTAAAGTCATTCAGGAAAGGATGAAAACTGCTCAGAGTCGCCAGAAATCCTATGCGGACCTTCGTCGAAGGGAATTGGAATTTCAAGTTGATGATTGGGTGTTCTTGAGGGTATCTCCTATGAAGGGAGTCATGCGATTCGGGAAAAGGGGAAGTCGAGTCCTAGGTATGTCGGGCCGTATCGGATCGTTCAGAGGGTAGGGCAGGTGGCCTATAGGCTGGAATTGCCTCCTGAAATATCGTTAGTGCACCCGGTGTTCCATGTGTCCACATTGAAGAAAGTGGTTGGGGATCCATCCACCATTGTTCCAGTCGAGACTATCGAGGTTAATGAAGAGTTTTCATATGAAGAGGTTCCGGTTGCTATTCTTGATAGGCAAGTCCGTAAATTGAGAAATAAGGAAGTTGCTTCAGTTAAAGTATTATGGCGAAGTCAACATGTTGAGGAAGCCACATGGGAAGCGGAAAAGGAAATGAAGGAAAAATATCCCCATCTGTTTGAGGAAGTCTAGTAGTAATCATGCGAACTCTTATCCCTACACAAACTGATGTTGTGTTCAATCTTGTACAAAGATGCCCCATCTTTTCTTCCTAAATACCTTACTATTGAAATCCCTCTAGTGGTGTAAGAATGGTATGTGTTGTGATTATTCAAGTCATGTGAACCTCTTTTTGGTAAATAAAAATTTTTACAAACTCACATAATAAGTAAGCAACTAATGGTAGTGTAGATTGGTAATGATTTATTTACATGCATGTAGTATGTTGAAGCGGTTAAATTATGTGGGACTCATTGAAGTGACCAATTTATGTGCAAAATGTAGCAAGTGATTGAATATGTGCAATTGTTGAGATAATAAATTGTATACCAGCTGTAGGGATAGTTGTAATTGAGTAATGGTGCTTGGAATTGTGTTTCGGGGGCTCTCTAACAGGTAGATATGTCCAAATTACAAAGGAAACTCTGGCAAAATTTTTCTAAAATATGGGAGTTAGCGAAATTGGGAGTCTGCATATCATGATTTCAAAACCAACTGATTCTTTTCAAAATCCTCATTCGAGGACGAATGATTTTAAGTGGGGAGAATGTAAGGCCCCGTGAAGAATGTGTGCTCAAAACCCAGTAGCTCACCGTGGCTCGGACCCATTACACTGATCTAAGTGTTTAAAAATCAAAGAATCAAGTTTTTTCCAGAAAAGTGCTATTTTGCGGTCCAGGATGCGGTCGCAAATCAAGTATGCGGACCGCATTTCCGTCGCATAATGAGTCAGTGGTTTGGTTAACATTAAGTTCAAAATGCGGTCCATTATGCGACCGCATAACTGATATGCGGACCGCATTTCCACCGCAAAGTGAGTCAGCGTGTCAGTCAAATTTGAGGTCAAAAATGCGGTGCATTATGCGACCGCAAACCGTGTATGCGGACAGCATTTTGCGCCGCATACCCCAACAGTGGAATCAGGTTTTTGGAACACTTTTTGCGGTCCATTCTGCGGACCGCATTTCGGATCTGCAATCGCAAAGTGCGACCATAGACCTGACTCGGACTCCTAATTTTCTAAATTTTAAACCCGACCCCCTTTTTAATAAAACACCCCAACCCCCTCATTTTCAACAAGTTTCTGAACAAAATAAGAGAGAGGAAGAGAGGGTCCTTGAGAGAGAAAGTCACCTTCTTCAAATTTGACTCTTCCAAACTATCTGGGCTGGGAAATTTCAGCGATTATCTTCATCCCCATTCTTGCAGGTAAAATCCCTAACCCATTTTCATAAGTCTTCAGGTTTAATTAAGGGGGGGGGGAGTCTCCTGCATTGATTCTTGATAATAGGGGTTGAAACATACATGCATGCCTTTTAAAACCTAAAATCTAGTAAGAGGAATTGGGTAGGAGTAAAGAATTATACAAAGGAGGGTTGGCAATCTAAATGTGTTCGGGTTGTGATTGTGAACTTTGATTCTAAGAAATATGTGTTAATTTGTGCACTAGATTGACGTTGCTAGACTTGTGGTGAAGTTGAAAGTAGAAATTAAAAGGGAATTCGGCTCCAGGTATGTATGGCTAACTTTGACCTTTATAAAATCACCCCGTTTGGTGTTTAAGTGCTTGGTATGTGATTTCTACGTGGATTGTCTGTGAAATTCTTGTGATTGGTACGGTTGAGTGTTTGTTGTTATGTCTTTCGATAAGATGGTGTAGGTAATTGGCAATGAACCAGGCATGTGATTGTGAATCTGCTATGTGGTAAGAATTGTGAAACAAATGATGGAAGGAAATAGTAATTGATGCAATCGGAACAGCTGTGGTAATAACATGTATGGCTTGTCGTGGAAAATTATCGTTGTACATAAAATGCATATGATTTGTTGAGTATGATGGAAATGGTATTGATGGCTATGGAGATTCCTTGTGAATTGTTGTTGTTATTCCTTGAGAATTGTTGTTGTTCGTTGTGAATTGTTGTTGTTGTTGTGTTGTTGGTGAACGGTGATTGTCCGGTGGGATCGGGTTGCGCACCGCAACACAAAATGATAAATTGTGGGTTGGGGTGATAAGGGTGGCCGAGGTAATAAGGGTGGCCGATGTAATAAGGGTGGAAAGTGATCGAAATCACTACTGAAATGAAAATATGAGAAAGTTGTGAAATCATTGATGTGAAAAATGTTGAAGGGGAAATGGAGGGATTGTAAATTTGTTTGGCTTGCTTGTTTCCTTTCATGTGTATCTGATTGTTGATTCCATTACTACGTGTTACTTGTGTATGGTTTGAGTTTTCTTAGGGCAAAGTTTGTTCATACATACCAGTACAATTCAAATGTACTGACATCCCTTTTGCCGGGGGCGCTACATTCGTGTTATGATTGTAGGTGGATCAGTAGCAGGTACTCCAGTCCACCGACCGTAGCTCTTCATCATCTTCCGTCAGCTGTATTGGTGAGCCCCTTTCCTTCGCGGCCCTGCATGGCTCATGCCACTGTTTACTCCAGAGTCTTATTTTGGTTTTTGTGTAAGGTATAGCTAGAGCCTTGTTCCCGGCAGGTACTGTATTATCCTATGTATCTTAGAGGCTCCGTAGAGAGTAAATGTAGGTTACGAACTTATGTAACATGTATTTTGGTATGTTGGGCAATGTAAGTTGTAAACTGCGCTAAGTAACCATGTTGTTATTGTATATTTTGTGAAAAGCTATTTTAACTATAATGGCTATTTCTTTTGATTATTGAGTAATGAAAAGACGGTGTATCACGTGGGACAGGAAAGGCACCCAGGTCCGCTTTACTGGGGCTACCCGGTCGAGGGCAGGTCATGTCCCTCGGTTTTGGGGCGTGACAGAGGGCCAATAGGGAGTTTTCTCTTTACTCTCTATCTTTTCTTGTGCTTATTTTGGTTAGTTAGCATTGAGGACAATGCTAGCTTTCATTTGAGGGGGTAGCCCTATTTGGATGACTGTATATATGACACTACTTTCTTCTTATGCTTTTATTTTCACTTTTGGTATGTACATATTCATTTTAGTTCACTTTCCGTACTTTTACAACTTTGGTCTGTATATAAAGTTACTTTCTGATGTATATATTCATTCTCCCTTATATATATTCGACTAAATCCCCTCTTGTACATATTCATTTTACTTTCCGCATTTTCTTTCTTCTTTACTAGATTCTTGTTTCATTTGATAGCTTCTTATTTTTAGTTTTTGTGTGCAATAAGCCTTTGGTTTTCTTAATGCCACGGTTCTTTCCAAAGGTGTAATTTGTGTGAACCGGGTGGCTCTTCCCGATGATGGATGGCATGACAACCTTCTTAAGGGTTTGAGTCTGTTTTCTTTTTCTTTTTGTGCAAATAATAGCTAGTGAGTAGTGGTGCCTCAAGCAAAGCTTCACTTGGACCTAGCACATTTGCCTTTGATCCTATGGTCAAAAACAAATTGTTGTGTATAGGATGGTGAAAGTTGTGACCTTGAGACTCTTGTGTTGGCCGACAATCTTCAAGTGGTTTTTCGGGACCGTTGTGTTGCTCAAATCTTAGCTAAGGTCGTTGTGGGCCCCCGACTCTGTCTCTTTAGCAATCCCATAGCTTGTGTGGTGAGAATTTGAATTGCAAGTCCAAGTCCCGTGCCATTAGTCTAGAACTTGCCATGAATGTTTGTCTAGGCGAAATCCTAAGTGTAGTTTGTCTTGAGAAGTGATTATAGGCTCTCCTTGATCCAAATGATATCTTGAGAACTTCCATAGCCTACCAATGATAATGTCCCTAGTCAACCCCTTTGAGCCATAGCCCTTTTCCTTCAACAAACATGATACAAGCTTTTACCTGTTTTGAAATGACCCACTCTTGGCACCCAATCTTTCCTTAGCACATGGCAAAAGCATAAGTTTGGGGGGAGAGACGAGAATGCAACAAAGTGGTAAAAAGGTAAAAAATGAAGAAAAGGAAAGGCGATGAAAAAGAAAGAAAATCAAAAAGTCAAAAAGAATGAGCAATATAGAAAAAAAATGAAGCGATTGAATAAAAGTAAAGTGATGAAAGGCGTGGAAATCCTAAAGAGGAGAAAGAAGTAAATGACTCAAAAGGAAGTCAAGAGAACGTGTGCCAAAATAAAGCAAATGAAGTGCTTAAGGGAAGATGGAACCTACTTAGACCAAATATGTCCTACCCTGAACCAAAAGCCTTCACTATGACTCCACAAAAGCCCTATATGATCTTAAGTTGAATGAAGCTTACATTAGTGGTGACTCACGTAAGGGGCAAGCTTATGGTACTTAGAGCAGGACTTGTGACTTTTCATTGAGAGAGATGAGTGTGTTTCCACAATCCTCGTTCTCAATGCAACAATCTAAAAGTGAGGTTTGCTTAGGGAGAATTGAGGACGTATGAGTTTGGGTTCCACAATGACCAAAGTAGTAGAAAGAGTTTCTTTGATGAGTCGAGTCAATCCTTGATGCTCATGTGTCGCACTAAAACCATGGTGTTTAAAAGGTTGAATGTTGTCTATGATTCGTTTGATTTGAGGGCAATTGTTAGTCCCAATTGATGCTAGATGAGGTCACTTTAGGTCAGCAGAATTTTCTTGGATTTACTCTTTAGGAGGTGGGTCTTATTTTATTTGCTTGAGGACAAGCAAAAGCTTAAGTTTGGGGGAGTTGATAACTAGGGATTCTAGTTCATTTTACACTCCTTCTTACTTGAGTTTTGATTAAAAATGTGTACAAAATAGTCCCAAAGGCTTACATGTTATACTTGTTTGCAGGGTTTGGTCAAAAAGGTGACAATTAGTCAAAACCAGATCAAAAAGGAGTGAAACATGCACAAGTACCAAGAACAAGTCCAAGCACAGTGCAACAGATCCACTGCGGCCGCATTCCATTTAGTGCGGTCCACAGTGAGGAGATTCAGAGAGGTGTTTATTCTGGAAACTGAAGCATTGCGGCTGCAAAGCAATTTGTGCGGACCGCAATGGTCTCACCACGGCCGCAATCGATATTGTGCGGTCCGCAAAGATGAAGTTCAGATAGTTGGGACTTGGGAGATTTATTGCCAAAGTGGTCCGCGGTGGTTTTTGTGCAGACCGCGTTGAAGCCACCGCGGCCGCGGTGCATTTTATACGGTCCACGGTGGCCAACTTCAGAGACTGCAGAGCCAAGCCAAAAAGCCTCAGTGCGGTCCACGATACATTTTGTGCGGACCGCACTACCTCGTCAGGGGTATTTTTGTCCAAAAAATTAGGCCTAGTATAAATACATTCTTTTCAGATTTTTAGGTCATCTTTTGTAATCTTACTTGGGGCTGAGCACGTGAACGACTCTTTTATTCCTTTTTGAGTAATTTTGGGCTACTATTACGCTGAATCTTTATTATCTTAGTTTGTAATTAATTATTATGGTTATTTCTTCATCAAATTTCTTGTTTTCTTCCCTAATTATGAGTAGCTAGACCCATTAGCTAGGGTTGTGGCCGAACCCTAGTGTAGGTATTTGATGGGTCTTGAGTTTTAAGGCTTGAATTTGTGTGGGTGTTTGATATTTGGACCAATTTATGTTTTCCATATTGAGTTAGTGGTTGCAAACACTAATTTGTGCCTTTATGACTTGGGTTCTTCTTGAAAAAGAGAACTTGAGTCTAGGAAAATTGGTCCAACAAGGAATTGGGGCGTATTCAAGAGATTGATAGCCCCAATTAAAGGGTTAAACTTAGAGATAGTAATACCCGACTTGAACCTCAATTGCTTGCTCAATTGTAATACCCAATTGGTCTTGAGAAAGTCAATTCGAGCAAAATCACTCAAACTACCGAGAGGTATAGAGTGAGAACTTTCGTGCATTGGTTATATCGTAATCCCCATCATAACATCCTTGCCTTAGACTTGAGAATCCATCAAATATCCACCTAGGAGCGGGTCACTTCCCTAGTGTCTCTTTAATTAATTAGATAACCCTTCAAGTATTCCACTCTTAGCTTACTTTAGCATCTTGTTAGCATAATATTAGAAGTAATCAAAAACACCAACTATGATTGGAAGTACAATTAAGAGTACTGCACATTGCTAGTTTGGATAGGAAACCAACTCCAACTTCTAGCTCCCTGTGGATTCGATCCCTACCTATTCGGGTAAAAGCTGCATCGACCGCTCTTGCTATAGTGGTGCAGGTTTGGCACCGATCACCCTGCATCCTCAACACCCCTTCATCTCCAGTAGTCACATCTCTGGCATCACCGTGCTGAACCTTGTCCTTGAGGACAAGCAATTGACAATCATCATACTAGCGCCCTCTGATGCGATCAAATAAGGAAGACCGAGAAATCACACAAGCCAGAACCTGACTGGGCTCTGAAACGTCTAATCTCACGAACTAGTTGGCCAAGGCCTGAACATCAACTGCAAGTGGTCTCTCTTCAAAAGGAATGAATGCAAGGCCACAAATACTCACTACCTTTCTATTCAAGGCATCGGCCACCACATCGGCCTTCCCAAGATGATACAGAATAATAATATCATAGTCCTTTAGCATCACCAACCATCTCCGCTGCCTCAAATTTAGATTCTTCTGTTTGAACAACTGTTGGAGGCTCGAATGATCCATAAATACCTCACAAGACACACCATAAAGATAGTTCCTCCAAATCTTTAATGCATAAACAATAGCAGCCAACTCTAAATCATGAACAAGGTAGTTCTTCTCATGAGCTTCAACTGGCGTGAAGCATAATCAATCACTCTACCTCCTGCATCAAGAAAAAACCAATACCAATCCGAAAAGCATCACAATACACTGTATATGAACCAGAAACTGAAGGTAGAACTAGAACTGGAGCTATGGTCAAGGCAGTATTGAGCTTCTGAAAGCTCACCTCACACTCATCCGACCATCTGAAAGGAGCACTCTTTTGGGTCAATTTGGTCAAGGGCGATGCAATAGACGAGAAACCCTACACGAAGCGACGGTAATAACCGGCCAATCCAAAAAAGCTCCGAATCTCTGTAGCTGAGGACGGTCTGGGCCAACTCTGAACCGACTCTATCTTCTTCGGATCCACATGAATACCCTCACTGGACACCACCTGCCCCAAGAACGCCACTAAACTGAGCCAAAACTCACACTTGGAGAACTTGGCATAAAGCTTTTTCTCCCTCAACCGCTGCAACACAACCCTCAAATGCTGGGCATGCTCCTCCAAGCTACGATTGTACGCCAGGATATAATCAATGATCACTATGACAAACGAGTCGAGGTAAGGCTGAAATACACTGTTCATCAGATGCATGAACGCTGCTGGGGCGTTTGGTCAACCCAAAAGACATCACAAGGAACTCATAATGACCATAACGGGTCCTGAAGGTTGTCTTTAGAATATCCGAGTCCTGAATCTTCAACTGGTGATACCCAGACCTCAAATAAAAATTGGAGCTCCCTGGAGCTAGTCAAACAAATCATCTATGCACAGCAAAGGATACTTGTTCTTGATCGTAACTATGTTCAACTGCCTATAATCAAGGCATATTCTCATAGTACCATCCTTCATCTTTACTAACAGAATCGGTGAACCCCAAGGTGACACATTAGGCCTAATAAACCCATTATCAAGGAGTTCCTGAAGCTGCTCCTTCAACTCCTTCAACTTAGGTGGTGCGATACAATACGGTGGAATAGAAATGGGCTGGGTGACCTGGACCAAATCAATACCAAAGTCAATATCCCTGTAGGGCAGAATAACCGACGGTCTGCAGGAAAAATATCCGAAAAATCTCGCACCACCGGAACAGAATCAATAGTAGGGGTATCAACAACCCCTCCCAACCATCCGCTGGGCCTTCAAGTATGAAATCACTCTACTAGGAATATAGTCTAGAGAACCTCGCCACTCAATCCGTGCAAACCCCGGTATCGCCAACATCACGATCTTAGCGTGACAATCCAGGATAGCATGACATGGAGACAGCCAATCCACACCCAAGATCATGTCAAAATCAACCATACTAAGTAGCAAGAGATCAACTCTAGTCTCCAATCCCTCAATAGTCACTATAAACGACTGATATACATGGTCCATTACAACAGTATCACCCACTAGCGTAGATACATGAACAGATGAAACTAAGGACTCACGAGGCATATCTGGATAATGAGAAAAATATGATGAGACATAAATAAGTGGAACTAGGGTCAAATAATATCGAAACATCCCCGTGGCATACTGAGACAATACCTGTGATCACTGTGTCTGAAGCGATTGCATCTGGTCTAGCACGAAGATCATAGAAATGAGCCTGGCCGCCACCTGATCAGCCTCCCACTCTAGGGCGACCCCTAGCTGCCTGAGCCCCACACCGAGCTGGCTGAGTGGCTGGTGAAGTAACTAGTGCTAGTCATAGGCTGACTCATTAACTGAGCTGGACCTCCCAAGAGGCGGGGAAACTATCTCCTGGTATGACCAATCTACCCACACTCGTAGAAACCCCGATCTGACAATTGTGGTAGGGACTAAAGGGAGCCCCGAGCACCGGGATAACTACTAGAAGGACCCGGCATAGACGAACCCTGAACCGATGGAGCACAGAACGAACTCTGAGGTAGAAGGGTATTGAGGGATGACTGACCCAGATGAGAACTGTATGTACCGTGGTTGGATGATGCACCACGGTGAACTAGACGAGCCGTCTGAGCATGCCTCTAAGGATGACCCCTGCCGTGGTGGAACTGGCCCCCATAAGGAACACCGCTAAAACATCCCGATCCACGAGGCCTCTTGGCCTCCGTCTCACCCTAATCCTGAGTGCGGACCATCTCTATCTGCCGAGCAATATCGACAACCTCATCGAAAGTAGCACCAGATACCCTCTCCCGAGTCATAACTAACCGCAGTTGATATGTGAGGCCATCAATGAACCTCCTGATCTTCTTCCCATCAGTGGGAACCAAACAAACTACATGACAGGCCAACTCAAAAAACCTTATCTTGTACTGCATCACAGACATGTCATCCTAACGTAACTGCTAAAACTTTCTGCACATCTCCTCTCAGCGAGACTGCAGCACGAACTTCTCCAAGAAGAGAACGGAGAACTCCTACCATGTAAGTGGTGCTGCACCGATCGGCCTGCGCCTCTCATAATCCTCCGACCATCTAAAGGCAGCCCCAGTGAACTTAAAAATAGTGAACGAGACCCCACTGGTCTCCAGAATACTTGTTGTATGAAGAATCCTTTGAAAGTTGTCCAATAAACCCTGGGCATCCTCCGACTCTGCCCCACTGAAAGATGGAGGCTAGAGCCTCTCGAACCTCTCCAATCTCCTCTGCTCATCATCAGTCATAACAGGGACCACATGGGCCTGAACAGCTGCAACCGCTGGGCTAGTAGTGCCCCCGGTGTTTGGAGACCCTGCATCACCTGCTCTATTGTGCGGGCGGCGGGAGTCTAAGTACCTCCCCCGGCCTAAGAAGTGGTTGTTGCGGCCGGAACGCAGACTGCCTCAGCAAGACTGGTGCACACGTTCAGAATCTGAGCTAAGGCCTCCTGAAGGCCTGGAATCACGATGGGCACAACTGGTGTCTGAGCTGGCCCCACTTGCTCATCCATAATTGGAACCTGCTCCTGAACTGGTGCAACTGGTGGATCTACAGGTGCTGCCCTAACTGCTGTGCGAGCTGCACCCCTGCCCCTACCGTGGCCTCTCGGGGCCCTAACTGGTGGTACTGGTGGATGTCCCTCCTGTCCCGTAGCACGTGTCCTCACCATCTATAAGAGAATAAAATAACATAAGTTTAGTCACCGGAATCATCAAATCCGCACGACAAGAATACAAGAATGTGAAGTTTCCTAAAGGTTCGGCAGCCTCTCAAAGATAAATACAGACGTCTCCATACCGATCCGGAAGACTCTACTAAACCTGCTCATGACTTGAGAGGCGTATGCAACCTAGGCTCTGATACCAACTTTTCATGACCTAAAATCCTAACCTGCTGTGATAGCGCCTAACGTTATACTAGGCAAGCCAACATTTCCAAAATATTACCAACATTTAACAGAAAATAAATCAAAGTAGTTTTAAATAACATAAATTTTCACAAACGGGGTAGAAACCCAAAATATAACACGGAAACTGCCAAACATCGGGGTGTCACTAAGTACGTGAGCATCTAAATGTCACAAGTCTGGAATACACGGTCTATATAATCCGAAACTATATAAAATAAAAAGGGAAAGATAGCGAAGGAGAAACAAGGTTTGTGAAGCACCGGGCAGCTACCTTGGAATCTCCTAGAATATCGACTGCCGAATTAAATCAACACCCATCGTGTCCGAAAACACTTGGATTTGCACACGAAGTGTAGGGTGTAGCGTGAGTACAACAAACTCAGTAAGCAACAATACTAAATAAAGAACTGAAAGTAGTGACGAGCTCTGCAATTATAGTTCAATTTCTATAATTTCAACATAGGATAATATGCATGCTTTCAAGTTCGTCAATTTAGGCCAAATAAGTTACCTCATATCAAATTCAAGTAAAACAGAATATAACATCCTTTAGAAAACATTCAAACAGTGATATATGGCAGCTAAGTGCAACAACAATGAAATCAAGAGCATCCTCTCAGAGCAACAGTCACTCAATCTTTCTCAATAGCTCAGCACTCGGCACTCAACGCTCATACTCAATAGGTACTTGCGCTCACTAGGGTTGTGTACAGACTCCGGAGGGGATCCTTCAGCCCAAGCGCTATATCGATGCGACATGCAATCCATTTCCATAAATAAATATGTATCCATAAGGCTCGTCGCGGCGTGAAACCCGACCCACATATACAACCGTAAGGCTCATTGCGGCGTGCAACCCGATCCACATATATACATATCGCTCATAGCTCGGCACTCAGGGATTAACTCAGTCACCAACCTCTCCAATCTCTCGGGCTCTCAGAAATCATAAAAATCAGCCTAGACAGAATTGATGAAATGTATTAATCAGAAACAAGAAGAGACTGAGATATGATACGCAAGTAAAACTTTTACAGACTACAAGACAACAATTAGCAAATAATTCAACAAGTACATGACCTCTGCGAGTCCCAACAGTGCCAAGATATAGCCTAAACATGATTTCTAACATGATTTGTAGTCAAATTTCTATAACACATGGAGAGGATATAGCTAACAACAAGATATTCAACTTCACAGTTTCTATGGAATGGACCAAGTCACACTTCCTGTAGTGTTTGCCCACACGCCCGTCACCAAGCATGTGTGTCACCTCCAAACCAATCACATAACACAAAAATCCGGGGTTTCATACCCTCAAACAAGATTTAGAACTGTTACTTACCTCAATCCGAGCAAAACTCTACTCCAATACGCCTTTTCCTCGCAAATCAGCCTCCAAATGTCTCGAATCTAGCTACAAGCAGTATAATACAATCAATACGGGCTAAAGGATGAGAACATAAATCAAGAATCAGAAATCGACTTCAAGCCGGGCCCCGGGCCCACGTCTCGAAATACAACAAAAGTTACAAAACCCAAAAGCCCATTCAACCACGAATCTAGCCATACCAAATTCGTTAAAATCCGACACCGAATCGACACTCAAATCCCCAATATCATCTCTCGAAATCCCTAGCCTCAAACCCCCAAATTACACCTCAAAAAAACACAAACTACGTCGGAAAATGAATGAGGAAACAACATTATTGATCAAAAACGAGAACAAGGGACTTACCTCAAGAATCCCCTCAAAAACCCTCTCCAAAATCGCCTTAGACCAAGCTCAAAATGTTTGAAAATGAAGAAAATCGAAAACCCTTGTGTTTTTTATTCTGCCCAGCTAAACCGCTTTACGGCTCAGTTAACCGCATCTGCGTCTTCTCACGCTTCTGCGGCATCCAGTCCGCTTCTGCTGACACGCTTCTCTGAAGCTGCCTCATCAAGCGCCCTTGCGCTTCTGCAATCAAACACCCATAGGTGCGGGCCTGCTTCTGCGGCTACCTGCCACTTTTGCGATCACAGCCCAGCCACACCTGCCCGCATCTGCGATCAATTGCTCGCTTCTGCGAGATCGAACCTGCGGTTCCCACTCCACAGGTGCAATCACACAAGAAGCTGCAAATCTTCAGCAATTCCTTATGTTCAAAACTTGATCCGATAACCTCCGGAAATCCATCCGATGCCCCCGGGACCTCAACTAAACATGCCAACAAGTCCTATAACACAATACGAACTTTGTTGAACCCTCAAATCACCTTAAACAACATCAAAAACATGAATCGCACATTGATTCAAGCCTAATGAAATTTGAAACCTCCAATTTCTACAACCGACACTAAAACCTATCAAATCACGTCCGATTGACCCCAAATTTTGAACACAAGTCACAAATGACATCACGGACCTACTCCAACTTCCAGAATCGGAATCTGACCCCGATATCAAAAAGTCCACTCCCGGTCAAACTTTCTTAGATTTTTAACTTTCGCCATTTCAAGCCTAATTCCACTACGGACCTCCAAATAACAATCCGGACACGCTCCTAAGTCCAAAATCACCCAACAGATCTAACGGAACCATCAAAACTCCATTCTCAATTTGTTTACGCATAAGTCAACATCCGATCAACCATTTTAGCTTAAGCTTTCAATTATGAGACTAAGTGTCTCAATTCACCCCGAAATCGTTCCAGACCTGAACTGACTAACCGAAAAGTCACATAACATCTATAAAGCACAAAAGGAGCAGTATATGGGGGAACGAGGCTACAACTCTCGAAACGATCGGCCAGGCTGTTACAATTTATTTCTCTAGTTGCTACTATGTCTCTGACAAAGTTATATTTGATGTCAATGTTTTTGGTTGCTGTGGTACTTAGGATTCTATGTGTATGCAATAACCGCTTCACTATCACAATACTCAAAGAATCTTTTCAATCAAACAACTTCTTGTATCGCAGATGCACAAGCCACGAACTCAGTTTCCATCGTCGAAAGGGCTGTAAGGGTTTGTTTCTTACTTTTCCATGAAATAGTACCTTCATTAAGTAATAAAGCATAACCAAATGATAATTTTCTATCATTTCGGTCACCAGTCCATTTTATTTGTATAGCCTCTCAAGTTTGAATCATTTTCACTCTAACATAATGAGTAATATGCAGTTCCCTTTACGTATTTAAAAATTTGCTTCAGAATTTTTCAATGATCTTTACCAGAATAGATGGATACCTGCTAACCAGACCTACAACATAACAAATTTCTGGACGAGTACTCACCATAGCGTATATCAAGCTCTCGACAACAATTGAATATGGAACCCGAGACATGTCTTCCTTTTCATATTCAGTCCTTGGACACATTTTAAGGCTTAGAGTTTTACCTCTCTCTCATGGAATATCCTTGGATTTGCAACTATTCATGCGAAAGCGCTCCAAAATCTTCTTTGTTTAAGTTTCTTGAAATACACTAAATAACTTCTTGGAACGGTTTCTTTGGATCTTAACTCCAAGGTTATAGACTGTCTCACTCATATCTTACTTGCAAATGACTTTGAAACCCATGACTTGATAGTTTTCAAATATTCCAAATTATTTTCGGCATAAAATATCATCTACGTAAAGAGAAAGATTACAAACATCCCATTGGATTTCTTCACATAAATGCAATAGTCTTTATTGATATATTTCTTATAAAGATATATTTCTTGCCTTTTGGACCTAATTTTTTAAAATTAGTAAAAGAATCTTTTACATATACATCAGAACCACAAGGTCGAAAATCATTCAAGGTTGATTTATGATTGATCGAAAGCTCATAAGGAGTGGAAGAAACTGATTTAAAAGACACTTTATCCAATATGTAGGTTGCATTCTCTAACACATCTCCCCAAAAAGAAATAGATAAATTTGCATGCTTCATCATGGACCTTGTCATGTCCAATAGTGTTATATTCCTCCTCTCAACTACACTATTTTCTTAAGGTGTGTAAGAAATAATTAATTGTCTGTTGATGCCATTTTCATTACACAGTTCTTCAAATTTTGTTGATAGATATTCACGTCCTCTATCGGTTCTTAAGTGTCACGATCCAAAATCCACTATAGGTTGTGATGGCGCTTAACGTCGCCGTTAGGCATGCCAACGGTGATTTATCAATTTAATTACTCTTTTTTTTTACTTTCGGAATAATAAATTTTAACAAGAAAGGAAATTTACACTTCTAAATCCGCGAGAATGTACAAAATTGGTAGTTTATAAGAGAAATGAAAGGCGATGATAATATACAGAACCGTAAACACCAACTAGAATATCCTCGAAACCCGTTGTCACAAGTGCATGAGTATTTACTAAAGAGTACAATAATAATACAACATCTGTGTAGAATATAAATAAGAAGGGATAAAATACATAGTACGATGGAGACTCTGTGAACTGCGATGTGTAGCTGGGGATACAGCTCACATGAAGTCTCCTCAGCAGTTGCGCCTACGCGCCAAGATGATAATCAAATGAACCTGTCAGATCCTGCACATTTAGTGTAGAAGTGCAGCATGAGTATGTAAATCAACGTGTACCTAGTAAATATCTAGCCTAACCCCGTGAAGTAGTGACGAGGGGTCGACATCGACACTTACTAGTGGTCCAATAAATTAATATGGCAGATCATAGTAAGATAAGAAGCATAACAGTAGTAGTGAGGTAAATTTATAACTAACACAATCTTCCAAAAAAAATTTAAACGATTTCAATTTCTCCTCTCGTATCCTAACTCATTAGCTCAGAAAATATCCAGTGCTAATATCAAATGAATAAGAAATACCATATAAAATACCAGGCATCGGTGGAAGGGTAATCTCGTAAATATTCGGGCTGCTAGCGATATACGCACAATTATGCTGAGTTCATTTGGCCCGATCCACAATAATATGTACACTGCCGAGGGTCGAGCGGCGCGAACCATAGATGCATCTATTATAGTACTGAAGCGTTCGGACCGCTCCAGAAGAAATGAAGGAAATAATCGAATTACGAGACATGTGCTTACAATACAGTACATGGGCACAAAGTGAATATAACCTTTTCCGTTTCTCAAATAACTTACTAACAACTCAAGGTGATAAGGCTCAGCCTAATATATATATTTTTAAATCAATTTCAATTAAGCCAGTAGAATGAGTTCAAATAATTCAACTGATACATGTTAAGTTCCTATGTCTACCCGGACATAAACATGCTTTAGCTACGTACAGACTCTCGTCACCTCGTACGTACATAGCATTCACAGCTAGTTTCACATAACAATTATGTCACCTAGGGGCAGTTTCTCCCTCACAAGGTTAGACAGGAGACTTACCTCGCTCCGAAGTCCCATAACCGGCTCCAAAGCCTCTCATAAACCTTGAATTGATGCCCGTCGATCCAAAACTAGTCAAGCAACATGTGAAGTCCACTGGTAAGCAGCCCCATCGCACCTTCGGGCTCCTTCTCGGTTCTACGCAACCGCAGGTGCGAAGCCATAGTCTCTTCTGCGCTCCAGCTCGCTTCTACGACTGCTCCGTTGTTTCTGCAAGGCCGCAGAATCGTTCCATTTTTCCGCTTCTACGAAGCCTTCCCCATCCATCCTTCCCTGCTTCCGCGATGCGATTCTCACTCCTGCGAAGTCGCTTCTGCCACCCAGCTTCCGCAGAAGCGATCGCACCAGCAACAAGAAGTTTCCAGCTTTTCCTTAAGTCTAAAAATCGATCCATCAACCATCCGGAATCCACCCGAGGCCATCAGGACCTTAACCAAATATACCAACACATCACAAATACATTACAAACTTAGTCGAAGCCTCAAACCACATCAAACAACATCAAAAATCATGAATCGCGCCTCGAATCAAACATATAAATTTTTAAATTTTCCAAATTCTATATCTTGTGCCGAAATGTATCAAATCAATCCGAAATGACTTCAAATTTCGCACGCGAGTCATAAATGACATAACAAAGCTATTCCAAGGCTCAGAACCCTCAACGGACATCGATAACATTAAAATCCACTTCAACCCAAACTTATGAAATTCTTCCAAATTCTAAATTTCCATAATAGGTGCCAAAATGCTCTCAGAACACCTGATTCTCAACCCGAACATACGCAAAAATAAGAAATCATCATACGAACCTATTGGAACATTCAAATCACGATTTTGAGGTCGTTTACTAAAAAGACACACCTTAGTCAATTCTTCCAACTTAAAACTCCCGAAATTAGAATTTTCCATACGAATTAACTCTGAACTTCCCGAAATTCAATTCCGACCACACGTACAAGTCATAAAACATGAAGTGAAGATACTCAAGGCCTCAAACCATCGAACAATGCGCTAGAGCTCAAAACGACTGGTCGGGTCATTACATTCTCCCTACTTAAATATACGTTCGTCCTCAAACGTGCTAAGGACTGCTCCGAAGTTGTCCAAAATCACTGTTTAACATCTCGCGCATCTACCCGTGCCACCGCAACCCAGTTGAGCACAATAGCTCTAGCCGGACCAAAGATCTTCCCTATAACCTTGGCTAACAAGCCAAAGAACAAATTCTAACATCCGAAATTCTCCACGAGACCCGATTCAAACGTACGAACACCGCATCAATCACAACACACTGTACCAAAACATGATCATGCACTTTTGCTGAAATCACACCATGCACCGCATCGTTCGCATGCACATAATAACATCCTCCGACCATAATAGCAACAATTTGACGAATCTGATGCCTGCAATACGCCTCATAACACATGTAAGCCCTGTTCTAACTCTTGCAATACTTCCACAAAGAAAGAGATGTGTAGAAACTCATAACCACCTGTCAGAACAATAAATCATCAGGTCTCTCCTCCTGACAAGAACCATTACCTCATTCTGAACTAAATAGAGATATCTGTTGTTTAATATACCCAACATAACTTCGATCGCACTTATCCCAGGTCCAATAATCTTGTCTCACCCAGTACAAGCTGCTCGGGCAATAAGCCACCTCAAACACCGTCTAGAATCTCATATGACGCCACTAAAGCGCCAACAAGCTACAACTCGAATATGACCCATAGGAAATAACGAACTATGGCAAAGAACTATCAAGCCCGCATAACGAATCAAATGGCCAACAGCTGCTATGAACCTTCCTCAGAAATTAGAAACAAGAGACACAGAAAATAAGTATAGGAAATCGTACTTAACATCTCACTGTTGCGGCGTGCAACCCGATCCAAATATGTTCTAATGCAGCGTGGAACCCAATCCAAGCATTACATCGTTGTGGCGTGCAACCAGATCCACACAAGATACCTGTGGCGGCGTGCCACCCAATCCAAACAATATACTCGTGGCGGCATTCCACCCGATCCATTCATAACAATCAATAAGGAAACACCCATCAAGCTGAAATGCTTATACTTACAAAAGGCCCGAATACCGATCACAAGCATGTCGGGTGCATAATACAATCTTGGGGAGACGGATAGCGTGATACGCTACAAAAACCCAAGCACAACTAAGGTGTGATAAATGACTTTCATCTCGAGAGCCATCCTGCTTATATAACACCACAAGCCATATGGGACCGCAACACATGTGCGAATAATCAAGTTGTCTCACAACCTACATGGCACAATAGAGTATTGCATGGAATAGTTGACGACGGGAATAACATCCAGTGCCCGAAGACTCCTCCGTAAGCAATGCTATGAGAAATGAACACATCTGACCTGACGTAGAGCATACATTCACATTAGACCCACCAACGGACCTCAAACAGGTTCTGATCATACCATACTGGGCCAATAACCTTTCAAGGATCCACAATGGCCCTATTCATGACACACACGAGCAACCGTCCAATCCGGAACAAACTTTCATAGTTCACGACCAACCGAATAGACCGTTCGGGCATAAACTCTCACATTAGCGACAGTACAAGAATATCCATACTTGGTTTCAATCCCTAACAATCAAGTGACTAACATGTCACACTCTTACAAATTCTCCCGTGGAATAAGCTTCCACGACGTTCCACGTCGGGTAGCAAAGTCTACACATCCACACCTCTAACCATACAAGTTCTGTAATTAAAATCAAGAATCCGCAAATCGATACACAATGCCCTTCCACAGCACCCCATCCTCAGGTGACACTAAAGAAAATGCCAGCTTACTCAGAACATCTAAATTCTTCCATGCTCATCCGAGCTCGCGACATTCTTATCAACATCGAGTCGCAACCTTGATCCTCAACTTCCAATTCCTATGCCGCTCACTGCACCTATCATGCCGTTACGCGAGAGTACAAAAATTTATCATAACCCTGAACTACTAGTAGAATAAACACTTCATTGGCCAGAAACTTTTCAGTTAACTCATTTCAGAAGAACCATTGCAGCATGCAACTGAATTCCCATAACTGCAAAAAGTACAAACCTCGAGTTTTAGTCTAACCGCCATTACTCTTCAAGGATCCACTTACACCTTACAAGGACATTTGAGTTAAGTACATCCCAAATCAATCAAATTATGGTGGTTGTCAAGCCGCACGCACAACCACAAACCACCTGTATAACTCAACACGCCGAAGGAACTAATCATAGCCACAATCATGCTGATTCAAGCTATTACTAACCGACCCAACTTCTTCCAATTAACTCTTGACTTGACAAAGAAATAATAATAGCTCCATTCAAAATGACGAACTCAATCAACACTCATCCCGAGTAACCCGAATCAAGAGACCACATCGTCTCAGTACCCATGAACCATTTCATACCGTCCTCACGCACACCATAGCACCTCCAACAGGTACACCCATATCGAAAGATACTTTACGAATCCGAAGCTATTTCTCCCATTCCTCCAATACTACCTCGCTGACCCAATGACATAGTAGTAAATTCCCCAAGTATTCTTCACACTCTGCTGTAAAAATCCTGATTAATAACTACACAACAAACACAAAATACTTAGGCATCGCGCTTACCTCCTTGAACTCATTAGAACCACTATTGAGAGTCACCCACTCTGACCTGGTCTCGAGTATAATCGAACTCCAAAGCTCTGTTAGCACATGATTACTCTCGAAGAAGCAACCACATGAATTCTTTTCCTCGTACATCAAGTCCACGAGAAGCATACACTCTCAGTCTTCCCAAAACTGTACATGGTTCGATAAGGCAAAATATAGCACACATTCATCAAGTTCTTTGCTCAAATTACCTCTGATGTTTTATTTCCTCAGTCATAATTTATCTACCAATGCATCGATAAACAGAAACCACACAAGCAATCAACCACAAGACCCAATCGTAGATGGTGGGCTCCCCCACTTAGCTTTTAAGCTACAATCACATAAATCTAGAGCCCACAAAGATTCCTCCTTCTCAATTACCATGATCTTGCACCGTTAACCCGCCAAATTCCTCAAACCTTTTGTTAAGCTTTTTATAAACATCCTGAATTATTAGCCATAATCGCAAATTCGACCTTCTATCGAGTATTAAGTAGAACTCTTTGTATAAACTTCATCAAAATCACAATACCTCTAGCCTGCTTACAGAAGATATCCCACATGTGGAATTCCATACCGACATCTTCCAACGATGCTGCCTTAGGTACAACCATCACGAAATCAGTAAGCCCTCCTAAGCCCACGCTCGTCCACTAGTTGTACAAGTATGTTCCTTCCCCATTGACCTCAACTGAAAATCCGACGATACATTCCAAACTCGAAGTCACGTTGCATCCAAAAAAGGTAATCAAGTTCACACCCCTATTCATTTCAAGCAAACTCCTCTTTTCCATACTCTATCTTCCTCCGTGCAGTAGCCTCCATCCAAAATAAAATCCGAAGACCTAGTCACTGTCCACCATGATTCCCCAATCGCTGTAAACTTTTCTCAAGGCACATGGCTTTCTTACCACAGAATATATATGCTACTCTGCCACTCCCATTTCGGTTAAACCACCTCCTTTAAGCAACTTCTCGACCTCTACTTTTCATACTTGACTTGCAAGCAATTCCACCACTGCGAGACACCTCTCACCATGTCCTTCTTCATCCTTTGCTGCCTAATTGTTGCCTCAAATCAAAATTCATCTCTGTGGCACCTGAACTGATAAATTGCTACCAACTCTAAACCTCCTCAAATATCATCTTTCTCGAGCCATCAATCATTAGAAACACCATTTTTATTCAGACACCGCTTCACACTGCCATCATTGACAACCGCTTCTCAAGCACCATTTCACAACACCCTTCCCTAAAGGCAAATCAAAGAAGACCATAACACCAGCGAACCTTAATGCGTCCAAACAAGGACGAGGACACCATATTCCAATTAAGAATTCCACCACGCTCGAAATTATCAAGCACCGCTACTCCATTAACCAAGGCATGAACATCCATTATAATCTGTGCATAGCCTCGAAACCATAGAAAATACAGATACTGAGCTGAAACGAGACAACGCCCTTCCACAAGGCAACGATAATAGGCTACCCGAACACGCAGGGAGAAACATCTTGCACCACGTCTGCAGTACCACTACAACTCCTCGATGCCCAAGCGATAACAAGCGCTTCACGTCGCATAAGGTTGAGTAGGAAGGAAATAAAGGCATAAGCCTCAAAGGAATCAAATTGCATGATGAGGAATCAAGAAGGGAAGTGCTCCTAACAGCCCTGTAGCCTCTCGAAGATAAGTACATACGTCTCTGTACCAATCCGCAAGACTCTACTAAACTTGCTCACTGTCACGACACTAGTTCACCAACCGTGAACATGTCATGACGGCACCTGGTCTCTATGACCAGGTAAGCCTAACATTTGGGGAAATATAATAATTGCGGAAAAATAGAGAAAATCAAATCAAATATCTAAAGGAAACTGTACTGAATGCCGCTTGGCAAGTACAACTCAATATCACAAGTCTAAAACAATTCCCAAAACCCGGAAACTCATGGGCAACACAGGCTACACAAGTGTATAGTAAAGGTTCCAAACTCCAGAATTTCTATCAACCGATGAAGGAAAACTATGTACTAAAGATAGAGTAAGAGGGAGACTCGTCGCTCTACGGACGCAGCAGATCTACCTCGAAGTCTCCGTAATCCCCCTGCCTTACTGATAGTGCGCCTGAGTGGAGGTACCTGAATGATCTGCACATGAAAAACATGCGCAGGAAGGGCATGAGTACACCACAGCGGTACTCAGTAAGTGCCAAGCCTAACCTCGGTTGGGTAGTGGCGAGGAAGGTCAGGGCCCTACTGAGACAAAATATAATAATAATAATAATTTAACAGTATAAAAATCTGACAGATATAATAAGTACAGCAGTGAGATAAGACAAGTCAACGAGGCTATAACAACTACACGAGTACAGAATAAACACAGAGTAAACAGAGCTCAATACCAATGATAACAATGAGGGGTCTCCCAGGATACCGTCCTGTAGCCCCTTTTTCTCAACTGTCCAGTGGATCTCCCGGGATACCGTCCCGTAGTCCATCATATGTGTACATCCAAAGGATCTCCCGTGATACCGTCCCGTAGTCCAACCATCAATGTGCAGGGGGATCTATCGGGAATCGAACCCGCAGTCCCAAAGTAAAAGTGCAGGGGGAACTATCGGAATCTAACCCGCAGTCCCAAAGTAAAAGTGCAGGGGGATCTATTGGGAATCTAACCCGCAGTCCCAAAGTAAAACTGCAGGGGGATCTATTGGGAATCGAACCCGCAATCCCAAAGTAAACAAACAAGGGGGGGAACTACCAGAATCCCACATCCGTAGTCCCAATGTAAATGCGCAATCGCAACCAGAAGGTACACGGAAACGAAGTACAAAAGACAAGCAACAGGTAGTACTGGCCTAGCATGCTTCACGTAGTACAGTCAAGGCAACTTAAGCAATTAGGCAAGTTAAATCAACTAAACATGCTTTCCTAATCTAGCACAGGTTATAATTGCAAGTAGAATAAAGCAAATATGAAAGGAACTCAAACTCAATATCTTAAGAAAATCGGATTTTCAACAATTGGCTCAAGTACGCGCTCGTCACCTCGTGTACAAGGCACTCAAATCAACAAATAACAAATCCTAAGGGGAAAGGTCCCCCACACAAGGTTAGACAAGCCACTTACCTCGAACCGGCTCAATATCAATAGAAACCACGCCTTTGCCACGAGTATCCAACTCCAAAAGGCCCAAATCTATTCAATTCAATTACATATCGTAAATAATATTGCAAACAACTTATTCCGCTAATAAATTTACAGCTAGGGCGCGGCAAAATAGGTAAAATGACCAAAATGCCCCTCAGGCCAACGTCTCGGAATCGAATAATTTTCACATTTTCAGAACCCTCGTACTCTCACGAGTCTAACCATAAAAAATCTCCCAAATCGGAGGTCAATTGCCCACTCAAAACTCAATAATTAGGTCTATGAAGTTTCTTCCAATTTTCCCCAATTTTGACCTTGAATTCGAATTCTAATGGTGGATTTAACTATATATTGATGGAATACAACTAAATAGGGTCAAGAAAACATTACCCAGTGATTTTCTCTTCAAAATCCACCCAAAATAGCCTTCTCCCGAGCTCCCAATTGTTTTTTCTAACTTTTGAATTAACCCTCGAATTATCCCCTTTTCAGAACAGTCATTTCCGCTTCTGCGGACAAGGGACCGCTTCTGCGGTCCCGCTTCTGCGGACCACGAGCCGCTTCTGCGATTTTTCACTTAAGGCCAGATTCCGCTTCTGCGGTCCCGCTTATGCGGAGGAAAGGACCGCTTCTGCGACTCCTGCGCAGATGCCTGGAATCGCTTCTACGATGAAGAAGCTTCTTCTGCGGCTCCGCTTCTGCGGTTCCCAAGCCGCAGAAGCAAAAATACCAGAAGACTCAAAATCTGCTGCTGCACACTTTAGAATTTCTTCCCGTCGACCATCCAAAATCATCCCGAGGCCCCCGGGACCTCAACCAAAAGCACCAATACCACCTAATACCTTATTCAAACTTGTACGAATCCTTAAAACACCTAAAACAACACCGGAAACTCGATTAAATCAAAGATTCAAGCCTAAGAACTACAAGTTTCTTCCAAATACACTTTTGATCAAAAACCTAACCAAAACACATCCGAATGACCTGAAATTTTGCACATACATCCCAAATGACATGACGGAGCTAATGCAACTTTCAGAATTCCAATCCGACCCTCGGATCAAAAACTCACTATCGAACCGGAAACTTCAAAAATTTAAACTTCGGCATTTCAAGCCTAAATGAGCTACGAGCTCCCAAAATACATTCCGAACACGCTTCCAACCCCGAAATCACCTAACGGAGCTAACGGAACCATCGGATTTCCATTCCGAGGTCGTCTTCATACTGTTCCGACTACGGACCACTTTTCAACACTTAAGCTCTCATTTAGGGACTAAGTGTCCCAAAACTTTCCAAAACTCAACAACGAACGTCCCGGCAAACCAAAATAGCAGAAATGAACTTAGGGGAAGCAGTTAATGGGGGATTGGGGCGTAATTTCCAAAAACGACCGACCGGGTCGTTACATCCTCCTACACTTAAACATTCGTTCGTCCTCGAACGAGCATAGAGAACATACCTAAAGTAGTGAAAAGATGAGGGTACTGGCTGCGCATATCCCGCTCGGTCTCCCAAGTCGCCTCCTCGGTCGGCTGACCCCGCCACTGAACCTTTACTGAAGCTATGTTCTTTGACCTCAACTTTCTGATCTGCCTGTCCAAAATAGCCACTGGCTCCTCAACATAGGATAGATCCTTGTCCAACTGGACTGAACTGAAATCCAACACGTGCGACGGATCACCGTGATACCTCCGGAGCATCGAAACATGAAATACCGGATGAACTCCGGCCAAGCTGGGAGGTAAGGCAAGCTCATAAGCAACCTCCCCAACTCGCCTCAAGATCTCAAAAGGGCCAATAAACCTCGGACTCAGCTTCCCCTCTTTCCAAACCTCATGACGCCCTTCATAGGCGAGACCCGAAGCAGAACCCGCTCACCAACCATATATGAAACATCACGAACCTTCCTGTCCGCGTAACTCTTCTGTCTAGACTGGGCTGTACGGAGTCTTTCCTGAATCACCTTGACCTTCTCCAATGCATCCTGAACCATCTCTGTACCCAATAGCCTGGCCTCACCCGGCTCAAACCAACCCACCGGAGATCTACACCTCCTGCCATATAAAGCCTCATACGGCGCCATCTGAATGCTGGACTGATAACTGTTGTTATAAGCAAACTCCGCCAATGGCAAGAAATGATCCCAAGACCCTCCAAACTCAATCACGCATGCACGGAGCATGTCCTCAAGAATCTGAATAGTGCGCTCGGACTGTCCGTCCGTCTGGGGGTGAAATGCTGTGCTCAACTCCACCCGAGTGCCTAACTCCTGCTGCACAGCTCTCCAGAACCGCGATGTAAACTGAGTACCTCTGTCTGAAATGATAGAAACTGGAATACCATGCAAACGGACGATCTCCCTGATATAAATCTCCGCCAACCGCTCCGATGAATAAGTGGTACACACAGGAATGAAATGAGCGGACTTGGTCAGCCGGTCCACAATAACCCAAATGGAATCAAACTTCTTCAAGGTCCGTGGAAGTCCAGATACAAAATCCATGGTGATGCGCTCCCATTTCCACTCCGGAATCTCTATCTGCTGGAGCAACCCACCCGGGCGCTGGTGCTCATACTTCACCTGCTGGCAGTTGAGGCATCTAGACACATAACCAACTATATCCTTCTTCATCCGCCTCCACCAGTAGTGCTGCCTCAGGTCCTGATACATCTTCGCGGCACCCGGATGGATGGAATACCGCGAACTATGGGCCTCTGCTAGAATCAACTCTCGAAGGCCATCAACATTGGGCACACAAATCCGGCCCTGCATCCTAATTACTCCATCATCTCCAATGGTCACATCTCTGGCATCCCCACGCTGGACCCTGTCCTGAAGGACAAGCAAATGAGGGTCATCATACTGTCGCTCCCTGATACGGTCAAATAGGGAAGACCGGGAAACCACACAGGCTAGAACCCGACTGGGCTCCGAAAGATCCAATCTCACGAACTGGCTGGCTAAGGCCTGAACATCCATCGCCATAGGCCTCTCAGAAGCTAGTAAATATGACAAACTCTCGTCCGCCGACTCAAGGCATCCGCCACCACATTGGCCTTGCCCGGATGATATAGGTGTCATACCTCCTTTTTCGCTACACCGGTGAGGGTGCAAAGGAGTTTTTCCAATTAAAGGACAGTCGGAACGGGATTTATTATTAATATTCAGAGTCGCCACTTGGGAGATTAATGGTGTCCCAAGTCACCGTTTGAATCCCGATCCGAGGAAATTATGACTCTGTTAACAGTCCGCGAACCAGAACTCCGAGTAAGGAATTCTGTTAACCCGGGAGAAGGTATTAGGCATTCTCGGATTCCGTGGTTCTAGCACGGTCGCTCAACTGTTGTATTTGCTTTTATCTGATTTTAAAACATATTCTAACCTATATGCCTTTTAGTAGTAAATCGCTTTTATTGTCATTTTTAATAAGAATTGCAACGTCGTGAAAATGCACTCGAACCACGTCGCACCAGTGCACCCGCGATTGTCAACACATTTCAACTTCGTTGAGATTTGGTTTTGGGTCACATAAATGTGTACCCACATTTAGGAAGGTAATATTATTAAAATACGCGCCTAAAGCAACTACGCATTTATTATCTTTGGGGAGGGCCAGAAAATTCGCTAAACGGCCCATCCCGAAGTCTAAGTATTTTTAGTTTAGCGTTGAGTAAGGGCCCCGTAATTTGCATTTTTATTTGGCGAGGCTCGTCTCATCATTTTATTTAAAAGTCAATCCTAGAGTGACTATGATTTTCTATACTTTTGTCTCCAATAATGAAGAAAAAAAAGTCCTAATTGATTAATATTATGAATTTCAGGCCTCGAGTTCAAATCCGGATTCAAACAAGAGGAGGAACTTCTTAGTTTGAGCCTGCTACCTAACTCAAAGCCCAAACTTATACTATGTTCAAACTATGAATGGTAACCTTCAATCCGAGTCCAAATTAATGGACTAACTCAAACGGCCTAAAGCAAACCTTAATGCCAGTTTCAACACAAATTGGACAAATAATCACTGAAACTAATTGAGCCCAAACGTGAGCAGAAGACAGGCCCAGGCAGTTGTGGCGTCCAAGGCAGTATCGAACCCAAACCATGACAATGAAATGCCATATTTCAATACAAATTGGACAAATAATCACTGAAATTTCTTCAAATTACTCAAAATGCTAGTAATGAAACGTTAACCATTCAAGCTCCAATTTGATACCCAGATTATCTTACTAAATTCACCAGGTGACAAACAGACTGCAAACACTGATTTTACTACACAAAATGGACTAATTAACTTTTGAATTAAATTTCTACATTACTAAGTCAGCGTTCAGCCGCAAGCCCAATTCGATACCCTTTCTAGCAAACGAACTGTTGATTTCAGAAGTCTATTGTTATTTGAACATTGCTCCCCTACTTGCAAATTAATACACCAGAACTTGACTTGAATTCATCAATTAAGCCAACCTGTTCACCTATGGTTGCGATCTACACTACAATTGCTACTGGAAATTCCATCTCATTACATGAGTTTTTTTTTCTTAAAACAGACTTGAAAGTAGTTGACATGAATTTAACTAAAGCTAACATGAACTTCTTCCAATTAATCACAACTGGTTCTTAACAACTAAAGTTCCTGTTCATTTCTCAATACACAAATATACACTTAATGATTCAGCTAGACACATTCATACTTAGCAGTTTATCAGTCCACTTAGTACAACACAAACAGAAATTTAATCTACATCAATAAGCTGAATGTTGAACACACAATTACAAAATTGAAGTAACTTAGATTTCATGCTTCAATCCTTTCATATTTCAACTTACAATTATCAAAGGCCAAGTCGTGTACCTGGAATGGGAATAAAAATAAAGTAGAAAAGGTCAGCTACAGCAGTAACTCGAACAGCAATAGCAGTAATCGATTCCCAGTAATATAGAACAACGAGCAGACCCAAATAATCAACCCAGAAATCTAGAAGTGCTTAAAACCAAACAGAATGACCAAAACAGACTTAAAACCAGTCTGGATGAAACCCCAAAATCACTGAAAACCAACCAAGACACCTCTGAAACTCTCACAATCAGAAATTAAGCTAAAACATGCAACTTATCAACTGAAATTCTAACTTGACTTCAGGAGCATTAATGCAACAGTAGGTTTTCTATTTTTTGTATTTTTTGCATTGCTTTTTTTTTTGTACTTTTCGTATTTTTTGAGAGAGCTAAGATCTAAGAGAGTTTTTGAGCTGAAATTGAACTTCAAATCTNAGAAATGAGTGGAGGAAACCACAGCACCAACAATTGACCAAACGAGCTTAATTTATCAAAGCAAAGTTGAAATTGACCCAGAAACAAACTCAATCACATCGATAATCAAACACCAGGACTCTCCAGCTATTCTCTTCTTCAAACTAGGCTAAGGATTCGAAACAATTGCTAAAAAAAACTGAAACCGATCTAAGGAATTCAATGTAACAGTGTTTTTGAGTTTTTTGTTATATTTTTTGATGGTCTGAGGAGTTTTGGAGCTAAGGGAGATTTCAAATTTCAGATCTAGCTTTGAATCTGAAATTCAAATTTCAGCTATAGGATTTTTTTTTTTGGGGAATTTTAGAGGTTCCAAAAACTTCTGAATCAAGGCAAATGAATGCCTATTTATAGGTGAACTTAGGGTCCAATTTCAGATTTTCCCTTTACCCATTAGTCCCTATTTTAATTCTATTTTTACCCTTTATTTTCTGACTTGTTACACAAGTAACTACACCTATTTTATTGAAATCTATACTAAAGCCCATCCTAGAAGGTTCTTTACCCATTACAATTCCTATTCTATCCTTACCTTGGTTCTAAAATTACCAATTTGGCAAAACATGCCATTTTCAATCCCTAAAACACCCTCAAACCTCTCCTAGAATTACCAACATGTTTTAATTACACTTAACCAATTTATCCTGAAACCTAAATTTATTAAGACTTAAACAGTAATTTAAAGAAAAGCCCTAATTAACCAGTTTCCAATTGAACTAATTAACCCTAGCTAATACCAATTATGGAAATTCAAATGATCTAAACTAACAACAAAATTAAAACTATTAATTCATTACAGCTAATCATGAAACTAATCTGTCAGAATTTTGAACAACAGGTAACAATTAACATAATCGAAAGTTAACCAAAATCAAAATACATTTATCCAAACAACAGTTAAATTGAAACCCTATAGCCCTAATTTAAGTATCATGCAGGAAAAAAAACAAACCCTAATTAAAGCTAAACAAACAAGTCAAAAAATCAACAAAGAAAGGAACAAGAAGGCTTACTGACTATGGAACGAACTCTGGCCAGCCATTGTTGTTTGAATCCTCCGGGATTCTTGACACGTAACATCCCTAATCGTGTGTTTTCAAAAGAAAACACGTGATTAGGGAAATTACGGTCCAAAATCCCCAAGATTTTTGAGTTAGGGTTCTGCTGGAATCTGGGATTTAGAATTTGTAATGTTCCGGGCAGATTCGAGACAAGTGGCTATGGGGGTTGGGTAGAGGAGGCCTGGGCGGTTCTGTGGTGTGAATTTAGGATAATTTGGGACAACTGATGTCATGGCCGGAAAACTTTAAACCGTTATTCGAAGGGTTCGGCGTTGATTTGAGGGACGGGGTTTGGGGGGTTTGAAAGAGGAGAACAGGGCGGTCCTAGGGTGTTCATTTGGTTGGATTTGGGTGACTTTGCGTTTTGGCCGGAGGTTTTCGATCCAATATTCGAGCAACTCGACTGTGATTTGAGTAAATCTAAGGCCAGGTATGGAAAGAGGAGGAGAAAAGGATTTAAGGGTGTTAATTTGGACGGGAACGGAGGCCGGCCGCCGCCGCGAGCGATTTCCGGCCGGCGGCGGACGACGGAGGGACGGTGGTAGATGGTGGTGTTACGGTGGGCGACGGTGGTGTTACATGATCAGGGTTTGAGAGACGGTGAGGGTAGGGGGGGTTCTGAGAGGGGGAGGGGTTGTTCAGACATATATATATATATATTAAGGGTAGGGGACTTCTGGGCCGTTGATCAATTAATCTCGACGGTCCAGATTAACCTAAGATGGAACGGCGCCATTTTGTGGTGTAACGGGATTGGACCGGGTGGACTTTTGGATTTGGGCCGGTTTTGAACTGGTTTTTGGGAGGGATTTTGTTTTTGGGCTGGTGTTATTTAAAAAAATTGGCCCACATTTGTATAACCAATTAAAATCTCTTTAAACTCCTCTCTCTTCAATTTTTCTCTTTTTCCTTTTTATTATATATTTTCAGATTTTGTAAAAATGCAAAATTAAAATAAAGACCTGATTTATTCCCAAAATTAAACTAACTATTTCCTCAAAATTGATTAAGTCCTAATTTAAAGGAAACTCATGACAAATTCAAAAATTACTATTTAAAAATGCAAAATGAACTATTTTGTTATTTTCTTCTTTGTAAAGTAACTTAATTACTAATTAATGCTAAAATGTGAAATTAAGCCCTAAATGCACATGCCAAGCATATTTTTTTTTTTCATTAATAGAAATGCACAAACAAAAATGCAGACAATTAACATAAAATGTCACAAAAATCCACAAAATTGCAAAATAATGAAAGAAATCAGTTTGTTTAAATTTCTAGGAATAATTCATATAGGGCAAAATCACGTGCTCACAGCTGCCCCTCTTTGCTCGGAAACACGAAGAGTTTTCGTGCAAAGATAATTGAGCGGGAACGAGCGATTTTTGCCCGTCTGAATATTCCGTGTGAAGCATTTTTGAAAGAGTTGACCGCACCCTGCTTCAAAGGTTGCCTACATATCCTGGGCTAAACAGGAATCAGGTCAGTGTAGTTCGGGAAGGTTTGGTAGCTGGGACTACCAGGAGCTGTGATTTTACTGTTGTTGTTGTTGCTACTGCTCGCTGACCTCCTTATTACACCGTGTTGAAATAAAAAAAAAAAACTAGCCTAAGCTATGATCTACGAATTACAAGAGGGTCCTATCTATGCTTCTAACTTGTTCTTGTGTTGCCTTGAATTTGTGTCTTGTAATCTTCCGATGGTGTTCCTGTTGTTGTCTTGCATTGTGGTTGGCGATATTGCTGCCATTCCTCTGAATAATGCCTGATTGTTATTATTTGAAACGTGTGTCCGTTTTCCAGGTAGGCTCCTGACTACAGAAATTTGAAATATTCCCTTGTTCTCCAGGTGGGCTCCTGATTGCTAAAAATCTGAAAATGACTGCCTCTGTTCTCCAGGCGGGCTCCTGATTGCTAAAGCTTGGAATAAATGCCTCTGTTCTCCAGGCGGGGCTCCTGATTTCTAAAACTTGAAACAAATGTCTCTGTTCTTCAGGTGGACTCCTGATTGCTAAAAACTTGAAAATAAATGCCTCTATTCTCCAGGCGGGCTCCTGATTGCTAATAACTTGAAAAATAAATGCCTCTGTTCTCCAGGCGGGCTCCTGATTTCAAAAATAGACAAAAAAGAAAAGAATTTTTCTGCCCCAGTTTGGTGGTCGGGCGCATCACGTTACCCAACACTACTAAAAATTTTGAAGCTAAAATTTGAATTGTACTTCCCTTGTTCTCCAGGTGGGCGCCTGATTGTTAAAGTTTGAAATGTATTCCCTTGTTCTCCAGGTGGGCGCCTGATTGCTGAAATTTGAAATGTATTCCCTTGTTCTCCAGGTGGGCGCCTGATTGCGACAAAATAAACAAACAAAGAAAATTTTCTGCTCCAGTTTGGTAACTGGATACAGCATGTTATCAAATATTAAAATTAAAGCTAAAATTGAATTGCACTTCCCTTGTTCTCCAGGTGGGCGCCTGACTGCTGAAAC
>NW_017676234.1:36427-49246 GCF_001879085.1 Nicotiana attenuata | reverse complement strand
TTTGACAAGGGTTATATTATGCTTCATGGGGGTATGAGGATTTATGGAATGTCTAGAGTTGTTGTTGGTAAAGAATGCTCGGTGCATAGAGCAGGAAGTTGCTTGGTTGTATTGGGATGAGGATTTCATTTTGCGGTATCGGAGTGCCAATGAGGCACAGGTGGTTCTGTTCGTTAGGTCAGGTAATTTGCAGTTTGAATAAGAGTGAATGACTTTCGAGAATGGTTCTAATGTGTTCAAGATTCTACAGGGAACAATCGGGTATCTTAAGGTTGTGTATGTGGTTAGAGACTGTGTTTTCATTGGAAGAGGTCAAGACTTGTGGTATTTTTATGTTAATTATGGAATTTTATGTATCAGTATCAGTAAAGTAAAGGTAACGGACTTAGATTCGCAGGAGGTTCTTCAGAGTAAAGTATTCTGGAATGTGGTGTTTCTGGGAATATTTGAGAGGGTATTCAGCGGCTTATGGGTCTTAGTCAGTATGGTTTTATGCTGGGGTCTCGTGTGGTAAGCCTGGGTTGAGGCATTGTGGTGCTACAGCAAGAGGGAATATCAAGTTGATGATGAATCGGAAGGAAATTTAGATAGATGGAGTAGCTTGATAGTAGACCGAATCGGTATGGTAAGGATATGATTAATTCTTTGTATGTGTTCGAGGTAATGGGTTCTTACAGGTATTTTGCAACAATGCTCTGGGGTTTTGATGGCTTGCTTAGCTTGGTCGAGTTAGAAGGATTTAGTCCTGGCAAGTCTGATTTGTGCAAAGGGAATTCGGAGAGTTCTTGACGGTTTTACCGCGGTTTGGAGGTGCATATTTTCTGTGGCTCGGAAGGGAGATGAAGTTCTCATGTTATACTAGGATGGTATGGTATATGCGGTATGTAGTGGAGGATCGAGATTTGCGTGTGCTAGGTTACAGTTCATTTCTGAAAGGAAGTTCATAAAACTCTTAAGCAACGGGTAGCCTCAGATAATCAAGGAAATGGTACTGCTAATTGGAAGTGAATTGACGAGAGTATATGTCTTAAAAAAGGGTAATGTGATTAAACTGATGATACTTCGGTAGTATTGCGACACTTTCTTGTTGGATCGACTGGTGGTATTTGGGTTTTCTTAGTGGCACAGTGAAATTTTAGAGTATCTATCGTGGAATGATTGGGTATTAAAGGTGTGCATGTGTTCGGACGGCGAAATTGGGAATGGATATGTGGAGACGGAAGTTCTCATATACAGGCTATGATGTGGTTGTAGATCGTGCGTATCGGCACTGTTTAGCAACTACCGGGATTTGGAGGCCCGAGTGGATCTTTCTTTGCTTGGTATGTTAGATATTGGGTATGATATTGGGGTGTAGGCTGGTTGTCTCAGTGTTGGGTTATTCTGGACTATTGCGCTATGGGCTATGCCGGAAACGCCACGGGTTGGGTGGCGAGGTGCGTCGGATTATGTTCTAGCAGGGTGGTTTATATTTCAAAGACCCAGCGGACAGTTGGGAAGGATTGCCTTTCTTGATTGGGCCTTCGTGATGGATGTCAGTGAAGAGATTTCTACCATTGATTTAGTTCCGGTGTTGAGGCACTTTTCGGATGCGTTTCTTGTGGCCAGGCATGTCGTCGGGCGAGGTTGTGGATTTCGGTATTGATTTGGTGCCGGGAACCGTATCGTATGGCTCCGGTAGGAGCTGTAGTAGTGGAAGGAGCAGCTTCAGGCTTCCTTGATGATGAGTTCGTTGCAGGTCAATGTGGATGCGTGTTCTAGCTTGAGTCGGCTTGGTTGGCCCCGAATTGTATTGTTGAGGGATAGGTTGGTTCGATCGTTATTGAGCTTGTTAGTGATCTGGGGAGATCTATGAGTTTCTTTTCTGTGTTGTGAGACGCTACAATTTGTTGGTTATGGGCACATGTGGTGCGGTTCTATTGGGAATTCATAGTGGAAGTGGAGCGGGAAGAGTAATTGGGTGCTGCTCAGTGAATGGAGTATCGGTTATGACCTATCGGGTTGCGTGGTATATGTTATCTATCTCACCGTGGGTGTAATGATTTGCTTTGGTTTCAGACATCAATTGAGCATGGTTGTCGATTTCGAGCATAGTGACTTGAGGTGTTTCATGTGGAGCAGTATTTGGATGGGATCGCGCGTTGCAGCAAAGCTGTGTGGAAATATGACCTTGCGGGTCAAATTTGTGTGTCTATTTTATAATGTGAGACGGGTTCTGAGCCGTGTGATGTGATGATATTGGTGAGCTTGCGGTACGGCTCTTTCGTTTGAGTCAGTTTCATGATGTGAGTATGTTCGGGTTGTTGCTTGTTGGTGCGCGGACTGCGCAAGTTGTGGCCTTAGCCTGTCTTGGTGTGTCATGTCACCAGAGTAATTGTGTTGGAGTAGATGAGATCGTTGGGGGCCTGTAATGAATACAAACAGATTCGTTTTCAGCATGTTTGATGGGCAAATATCGAGGTTCGGTTCAGAAAATTTGCTATGGTCCTTGCCAAAGGAGAAGTAACCTTATGGATGATTGATCGGAGAGATGGTTATGATTTATTGCATGATTCATTTACCATTGGCAGTATATGGAAGTGTTGGAATGAGACTTTAGTTGATAAGAGGTTTCCACCAGTATTCGGGTGTTGTGTGCAGTTGCTGTGAATGGAAGTTATCGCTACATGTGTTTGAGTTACGTGGTATATCGGATAATTGCACTTGAGGTTGCAGGCATGGGTTACTACAGCTAGTTCGGGTCTATTCAAAGTATAGGTGTGAGGTTTTGATGGTATTGATGGTTTCAGAAGTGAAAATATGGTTCTATGGTTTATGAGCTAGATTGGATTGTGTAATTTTAGTTAAAAGGAGTTATCGAACCTATATGAGATAGGGAGACGTGGGATCACCCCCGGGTATATGCATGGTAAAGTTATTCAGCTATTGGTTGGCTTCTAGAGCAACTCTGGGTACTCTCGAGGACGAGCGTTTGTTTAAGTTGGGGAGGATGTGACGACCCGACCCGTCGTCTCATGGGTTACCGCTCCGTTTCCCCCATTTTCTGCTTCTTTATGCTTCATTATCAGTGTCTTGTGTGATCGAGTTGGCTTGGATTGATTTTAGAAGGAAATGAGACACTTAGTCTCTTTAAGGAAGGCTTAGTTTGGAAAAGTCAACTGGATGTTGACTTATGTGTTAGAGGGCTCGGATATGAATTCCGATGATTCTGTTAGCTTTGGGGGATGATTTGTGACTTAGGAGTGTGATCGGAAGTGATTTTGGAGGTCCGGTGTAGAATTAGGCTTGAATTGGCGAAGTTAGTATTTTGGCGAATTCCGGTTGATAGGTGAGATTTTGATCCGAGGGTCGGAATGGAATTTCGAGAGTTGCTGTAGCTTCATTATGTCATTTGGGATGTGTGTGCGAAATTTAGGGTCATTTGGACGTCGTTTGGTCGGGTTTTTGATCGAAAGTGTATTTCGGAAGTTTTAGAAGAACTTAGGCTTGAATTCGAGGTAATTTGATGGTTTTGGTGTTGTTTGAGATGTTTTGATGATTGGAACGAGTTTGGGTGATGTTTTAGGATGGGTTGGCACTTTTGGTTGAGGTCCCGGGGGCCTTGGGGTGATTTCGGATGGCTATCGGGATGAGTTTTGGACTTGTGCAAATTGCAGGCCTGCTGCTTCTGGCATTTCCCCTTCTGCAGAAAAGGAATTGCAGAAGCGGTCTCGCAGGTGCGGAAGGTAGATCGCAGGAGCGGTTTTCGTGTGGGCTTGGCACGACCGCAGAGGCGGAGTGGGGACCGCATCTGCGGAGTCGCAGATGCGACTTTTGGACAGCAGAAGCGGTATATGGGGCCTTGGTGATTTCCGCAGGAGCGGCCACTTGACCGCAGAAGCGGAGCCGCATAAGCGGAAGTGGGACCGCAGAAGCGGATCATGGACATAAGTGAATTTCCGCAGAAGCGGATATTGGCCGCAAAAGCGGAAGTCGCAGAAGCGGATATTGGCCTTAATTTTGAGGGTTTCTCATTTCTAACTTCAGACTTGGAGAATTGTGGGCGATTTTGAAGAGGTATTTCAAGGAGCTTCGATAAGGTAAGGATTCTTGGATTTAAAACACAATCATATGGTATTATTACATGAATTAAGGCTGGAAATCTAAGAAATCATGGGCTAAAAATGGAGGTTAGGGCTTGAACTTAAGAGAGCTAAGATTAGGGATTTGAAGGGTCAATTGAACTTCGATTTTTGTGATTTTGATATGTATGAACTCGTGGCGAGATAAGGAAACCGTTGATGTGAAAATTTCTAAGTTTCGAGAAGTGGGCCCGGAGCTCGGGCTTTGCTAATTTCGGGATTTTTTATATTTTTCGATTGTTTTCGCTTGGGCCTGGTTCCCTTAGCATATTGTGACGTATTCGTTCTGGTTTTGGATATATTCAACGCGCGTGGAGGCCGATTCGAGGGGCAAAGGCGTCGTGAGCTAGAGATTTAGCCGGTTCGAGGTGAGTAATGATTGTAAATGATATTCTGAGGGTTTGAAACCCCGGATTGCACATCGTAGTGCTATATTGAGGTGACATGCACGCCGGATAGCGAGCGTGGGGTAGAGCACCGTTGGGGATTGTGACTTGGTCCGTCCCGATTGATGAATTTACCGCGTATTTGACTGAAATTTACTTGTTATCATCATAAATTGGGCTGATTGCCATATTTGGGCTTCGTGCCAGCTATTTGAACCCTTCGGGGATTGTTGTTGATAATTCCTCACTGGTTTAATTATATATTTCAACTCAGTCATGTATTTTTCCACTGTTTTTAAGACTCAGCCAAGTTTATTTTACTTTAACGCTTGAAATGATATTTCTAACAATATTTGGGCTGAGCATCATGTTTTACTGTTGCCCTAGTGGCTTATGTGATTTTAACTGAGTAAGGCCGAGGGCCTGTATTGTGAGGATACTTTGGATTGGGATGCACGCCGCAGCAGTGACATACGGATTTGATATGAGGCCGAGGGCCTAGATTTGATGCCACGAGATGGCTTGATATTGCGCTTGGGCCGTAAGGGGCCCCTCCCGGAGTCTGCACACCCCCAGTGAGCGCCGTCGACGATAAATAGATCGGGCTGCACGCCGTAGCGATGTGTGGATCGGGTTGCACGCCGCAGCGGTGCCAGTACTGTTTGATGTGTTTACCTTATTTCATTTGTCTGCCATTATATGTTGTTGTGCTTCTTCTTGCAATATTTACCTATTGTTCTGGTATTATCTGATAACTGAGTGTTGTGCCCGATGGGCGAAATTCTGTGCTTATCTGCACTATTTGTTTTGTATTCATTTGCGTAACTGCTGAAAAAGTCATTTTCAAAAGAGGTTTAAACTGAGCTAAGATGTTTCTCTAAAGATTTCACAGCTTCACTGTTTTCTAAAAAGGGTTTACACTGCCTCTATACAGCATGATGGTTTGCTTTACGTGATTTCTTACTGCTCAGTTGTTATTTACCTTTATTACTCACTGAGTTGGAGTACTCACTTTACTCCCTGCACCTCGTGTGCAGATGCAAGTATTTATCCACCCGTTAGCGGGTCTGGCTGATCAGAGGCAGAGTTATAGGAGTTAGCGAGGTGACTGCCAGCGTCCGCAGCACCGTTTTTTTTTCTTTTCTCTTTTGTTCATTATTCTGATTTGTATATTTTAGACCTTGTAGTTGGATTTACACTCTAATAGATGCTCGTGACTTGTGACACCCCGATTAGGGCTGTGTTGGGTTGTACTTCCGCTAATTATTATCATTAAATCATATTAACTGCCTATGAATTGTTTTAACTGTTTTAAAAGAATGAATTGGGTTTAGTTGGCTGGCCTTGTCCCCACGAGAGGCGCCATCACGACCGGGTCCGGGTTTGGGTCGTGACAGCAACCCTTAAAAATATAACGCCCACTAACCCCAATGTTTCCCTCGTTTTTTAATTCTTTCCCTCTTTTTTTTTTTCCAAACCCCTTTCTCATTTTCAGCTACAAACTAAAAACCCCTTTTTCATTTTCAGAAACGTCCCTTTAACCAAATCCCTAACAGACCGAGCAGACAAGGGATGAAAATGAGCAGCATACAAATTGCTCAAAAATTCCTTTAATTGGATGTAAGTTTATTTGATTTTGCTCTTCGATTAGCATACAGATTCCTCAAAAATTCCTCTTCGATTTTGCTTTCATAGCAGCCCACTTTCATACAAATTCCTCTTCGATTTTGCTTTGATTTTGCTCTTTCATTCTTTGATTTTGCTTTTTTGTCTTTCTTTCTTCATGCATGTGGGTTTTAAGTTTATTTTCTCTGTTAATTTGTGTTTTTCCTTTACTGATTTTTTCTCTTTCTTTCATCTTGATGTTTTTCGATTCTCAACAGAAAGTAGCAGAAATTTGGTAGAATCAGTGTATTTTGAAGAAGGATATAACACTCTTTGTTGAAATTCAGATGTAAGTCCTCTTTCTCTTTTTGCATTAGGTATTATAGGTTCTAAAATTCAGATTTTTTGTGTGTTTTGCAGGTTAATTTCTGTGATTTGGATCTTAATTGAAATATTTCCTTTTGCATGTATATTTTAGAACACTTGCGGACCTTCAGAGAAGATGCAGTTGTCACTGGTTGCTTTTTCTCTCAAGGTACATTTTTTATTTTTTTGTTTAATAATTTTGGAGTCACAAAAATATATCTTACCTATTTGAAGTGCAGTAAATAAATATTACCTATTTGAACATTACCTATATGAACATTACGTTGTTTTTCTGTACAAAAACTACAGTACTACTTTCTAGCCGGCAGAAAATGAACATTACCTATTTGAAGTGCAGTAAATACTGCATTTGAGCCTGTGTTGATTTCAAGTGGTTGTAGTTTCTTTTTAATTGCTATCTTAGTCGCATCTGTAGAGCTGTTTGTTTTGCAAATTATGCTAATTTTAACAGAAAGTATCATATAGTAGCCTAAACTCTAGTCACTTTAGTGATTTCTGGAGCACCTCCTATTCCTCCTATCGCAGGTTACTGACTTCCCAATGGGGAGCCTTTTGTAATTAATTATTTATTTATCTTTGATAGTTTAGTTTGTATATTTCCTTCTTTTCCTTTACTATATTGTTTTGCTATTCTTAAGGTGGTGCTGAGGGTTTTTTCATATCTGTAAATACTTTTGTATAGGCACAGAACAAGTAGGAACATATCATTACATCTACAAGGAAAATGGCTTCAGCTTTCCAAATAAAAAATTTCAGTATAGGCACAGAACAAGTAGGAACATATCATTACTGGCTACACTGCTAAATAGTGGTTTAAGATTAGTAGAATCATAGCTTTATGAGTATGAAAAATGTTTCAACAATATATAAAGTGAATCATCGAGGAGTCCTAGCAATTAAGAAATTAAGAGAAATCTGCTGCATTTAGAAGTGTGGAAATATGGAAATGTAGAAGGAAAGAAAAGTGAAGGACCGAAGTAACATAGAGATTGGTAACAACAATCAATATGTGGATGTGTATGTATTTGGTTCTATCTTGTAATTTGGACTTCCTGTATCAATTCACATCAACTGCTAATTTGCATTTATTTATACATATAGCAGTCCAAGCTACATTCTCTTAAAAAATTTATAATGTTATTGCGTTGATAGGTTACTAAATCATCCTTTCTCATGGAAATATTGTAGGTTACAGTAAACACTATTGCTCAGAGAAATCCTTATCGGTGGATCACTTCTGAAAGGTTATATATCAATACTTTCCAATGAATAAATCTTGGATTGGAATGCCTAGAAATACAACAAAGTATTTACTTGGTTTGAATCAATTTCTAAATTTTGCATTTAACAATGCTTGTATATGAGATAGAATAAAATATCCGTGTCCTAAATGTGGCTTTGTGAAGTGGCAGACTAGAGAGATAGTGTACGATCATTTGATTAGCAAGCCATTATCTCAAAATTATGTCACTTGGATTCTTCATGGGGAAACAGAAGTGTTGGAGAACTCTACAAGCACAGAGTTCCTAGATGCACTGCCTCCTGGAAATCCTATGGTATTGTTGATAAATGAAGCATTCCCGGGTTTAAGGCATGAGGGCATTGATGCAGGTCCGTCACAAGTAGTTGGAGAAGAAGAAATGTTAAATGATCTGCCTTCTTCAAATAACAAAGAATTTTTTGAGTTGCTTAGAGATGGAAGTGAAGAATTATATGAAAGGGTCCAAGTACTCGATGCTAGAATTTTGTTAAAGTTGTATCACATAAAGTGTTTGTCTGGGCTAAGTGACAAGGGAATGATTATGATGCTATATTTACTGAAGGATGCATTTGGATTTTAAGGATACCTAATACTTTTTATGAGGCCAAGAATACCATCAAAAAGCTTGATCTTGATTATATCAAGATACATGCTTGTCCAAACGATTGCATGTTGTACTGGGGAGATGATGCTAATGAGGAAACATGCAAGCATTGTCATACTTAAGGATGGAAGCCAACTAAGAAGAGCAACAATAATCACATGTCTACTACGCGAAAGAAGAAAAAGAAGCAAAAGATGCCCGCAAAAATTTTGCGTTACTTTCCACTAAAACCAAGGTTGCAGAGATTGTTCATGTGCTCTAAAATTGCAGAGCATATGGATGGCATGTGAAAGATAGTAACAAAGATGGAATCATGAGGCATTCCAGAGATGGTGAGGCATGGAAGAGATTTGATACTACTTTTCCTGAATTTGCTTCTGATCCTAGAAATGTTCAATTAGGCCTAGCTAGTGGTGGTTTCAATCCTTTTGGGATGATGAGTACTAATTATAGCATTTGGCCAGTGATTTTGGTACCATATAACCTTCCACCTTGGTTGTGTATGAAGCAACCAAATTTTATCCTCTCAATGATCATTCCAAGTCCACGTATGGTGGGGAATAATATAGATGTATACCTACAACTGCTTATTAAGGAGTTGAATGAGTTATGGTGTGAAGGTGTGCAAACTTTTGATTCATCAAAGAATGAAATATTTAGAATGCGAGCAGCTCTTATGTGGACAGCTAGTGACTTTCTTGGACTTAAAATTTAATCTGATAGGAACACACATACCGATTTTGCATGTCCATCTTGTAATTTTGATACAGAACCTTGCCGACTTCGTCATAGTAGAAAGTGGTGCTTTATTGGTCATTGCCGATTTTTGGCAGGAAATCATAAATTTAGATTGATGAGGCTTCATTTTTTTGGCAATACGGAGGAGAGAAACCCCCCAAGGAAGTTAACTGGGTCAGATATTTTGAATCAAGTGGAAGAAATTGATGTTGCATTTGGAAAACCAGCAGAATTGAATGAAAGAACGAAAAGAAATCGACAAAAAGGTACCGAGAAAAGTGCAACTCAACAATGGAGAAAAAAAAGCATATTCTTCAATCTTCCATATCAGGAATTCAACTTGTTGCGCCATAATTTAGACGTTATGCACATTGAGAAGAATGTGTTTAATAATATTATATACACTTTGCTACATGATAAAGACAAATCAAAGGATCATGTTAAGGCTCGAAAAGATCTACAAGATATGGGTATAAAGCGTGATCTTTGGCCAGATGAGAATTTGAATTGTCGGCTTGCTTCGTTTGCAATTCCAACAAATAAAAGAGTCGACTTTCTCAAAACTTTAAAAAATATCTCGGTGCCAGATGGTTACTCAAGTAATATCTCTTGTTGTGTTGATCTAAATAAAAAGAGGATATTTGGACTAAAAAGCCATGATTGTCATATCATTATAGAACAATTGTTGCCCATAGTAATTCGAAATGTGCTTCCAAATCATGTTTTTGCAGTCTTGGTAGAGCTTTCATCCCTTTTTAGACAACTTTGTTCGAAAAGCTTGAGCCTCTCGGACCTAGAAAGGCTACAAGATCAGATTGTACTCACACTTTGCCATTTAGAGATGTTGTTCCCTACATCCTTTTTTACTGTAGTGGTTCATTTGACTATCCATCTAGTGGATGAAGTAATACAAGAGGGACCGGTACATTATCGGTGGATGTATTTTATTGAAAGGTAAAACATTACTAATTCAACTTAATTTCAATCGATCTTATAATAGTAATTCGAAGTAAATACTTATTCTAATACCTTTTTATTTTGGTTATAGATTGTTATGTCATTTCAAGCCCCTTATAGGGAACAAAGCACAACCAGAAGGTTGCATAGCTGATGGTTACATTGTTGAAGAAGCCCTAACTCTTTTTTCTCGTTATTTTGAGGATATTGAGTCGAGGGTAAATATGCCTAAACGTGTAAACAATGGACAAAATCTTAATGAGGCTGCTGAAATGTCATCTATATTCCCTACACAAGGTAAACCCGTCGAAGGTTCTAAAACATTCACCTTAGGGTTGGGCATATATCGGGTATAACCGTAACCGAACCGATAAAATGCTATTGGATTATCGGTATCGGTTTATTGGGTAAATAGTTTGATAACGGTTTAATGTTATTTGACTAATGGGTTATTAGTTCGGGTATTGGTTTGCCCAATTTTATTAACGGTTTAACCGATAGCCCAATAAACTTTATCAAAATTATAATTTTATCCACTAAGTATATAAAATCACCTTATGGCTTCATTGTTTCAATTCTCTCGGTAGTTACTCTTCATCTTCTGACCTTAATCCTTAGAGTAAGTTTTAATTTTTTCTGGATTTCTCATTTTAATTTTTCAATTAGGATTTTAGTTTTAAACTTTAGAGAACTAATTGTTCAAATTTTTAGTTTTTCTATTTGTTTCTTTTGTTGCATTGATTCTTTAGTATTACAAGATAAGGATTTTATTATTTTTCTATGAATTATGCCCGCTCGCAGAGAGATAGTTAGTAAGATTAGATTGTTGAATATCTTATCCCTTACTCCTATTAACTTATAACTTTGAAAATTGAGATCATTCATTGGGATTTTCAAATGCAAAGAAAGTAATTTTTTTTCTAAGTTGAAATTTAATGCCTCTTCTCTTAAGAGCAAAAATTCAATTTCTTTCTCTTAGTAGTGTGGTCACGATTTCTATAATAAATTTTTGGATAGTTTTTATTCTTATTGGGTAAACCGATAACTGAACCGATAAGGATTGATAACCGACTAACCGATATCTTATCGGTACGGTTATCGATTTGGTATATTTATAAACCGATAACAGATATGAAGAACCGATAATATTCACAACCGAACCGAACCGACCGATGCCCACCCCTAATTCACCTTGACTCAACTTGAGAAGACTCAAGCTCCTCGATATGTGTTACTTAATTGTGCAGTAGTAAAGCCGTTTATTAGGTAAGAAAAATAAATTAATTTAATTGTTTACAAAAACTTTGAGTGAAGTGATTAAAATTGATACAATTAACTCCTTTGTAGTGAATTTAGGGATTACATAAGAAGGAGTTCAAGAGGCCGGAGACCTTCGGCAACCGAAGTAGAAAGGAGAGTTAGTAAAGAGTTTCCTAATTGGTTTCCAATGCGAGTGAGTGAAAATGCTTGTCTATGCGTAATTAACTTTCTTGTTTTAACTTTGAATATTTGACAAAAAGAATTTTGTCTATTTAGATTATGAATCCGGATATAGCAAACACAATCTCTACTAATTTGGAGTTTCTAGGTCAAGGTCTATGTCCAGATGCGAGAAGGTTCACTGCTTATAATATTAATGGATTCAAATTTCGGACATTGTCTAGAGAACAAGGATCACAAACTCAAAATAGTGGAGTTTTTTTATGTTTGGCTATAATTATATATTTTTAGTGCATTACTTACCTTACATTTAGGTGCTTTAATGCTAAATTGTATGATATTTGTGCTTAATTGAGCTTATTTTATGTGAAGGTACGTGAAGAAAAAATTGGGAGCAAAATAGAGATTTTATGTGTATTTTATACACTAAATGATTGCCTCGTGATTACTTGATGATGGAGTGATAATTAATTTTTGAAAAGCAAATAAAAAAAAAAGACAAAACAAAGAAATGAAAAGAAGACAAAAACAAGAAGAAATGAAGTAGGAAACAAAGAATGAATTGAAAAGCCAATTGAGAAAGAGGACCAGAACGTGAGGAATGCAAAAGTTAGGCGGAGGCTCACTGGTTTGTGCGCCAGGTCACGCGCTGGCCTGGACCTCTGTTACGGGAATTTTTCCTACTTTGTTCGGGACAAGGTTATTTCGGCCCTACACGATCTCAACTTGTATAAAAGGGATCCTAAACCTATTTTGGAGGGAGGAGGACGTTTTTGAGAGGAAAACACAAGCACAGAGCCGTCGTGGAGGCCGGAATTCATCGGGTTTCATCTTTTCTTCCACCAAACTTAGTAATTTTTATGTTTCTTTGTATGATTTGTTGTTTGGCTACCATGTCTATGTGGAGCTAAACTTCACGTTCTACGGTTATGGTTCTTTCATGACTATTGTTATTCGAATATTGATTTGGATTTCTTAGTTAATCATATTGGTTTATTTATTCAATCATGCACTTAATTATTTGATCGCTTGATCACCAATTGAATACTATCTACGAATCTAGAGTTGAACTCGAAAGTGGGAATTCTAGATTGCATACAGGATTGAGTAGAGCAAGTTCTTGAACCTGGGCATCGGGGAACGGATTCGCGGTTAGGATAGACATATACCTAATTGCCTTACTTGGTTGATTTACAGGAATTATAAATGCGTTCTTGTTAGTTCTAATTTCATAGACATATAGGCGTTAGACTAGCTTGAATAGGCGAGTAAGAACTCGACAGATTCTTATGAGCAATATTAACCCTGTCAACCAATAAA
>NW_017676234.1:32256-34675 GCF_001879085.1 Nicotiana attenuata | reverse complement strand
TTTTGAAAAAAACGAAATTTAAAAAAAGGTAAAAATTTGGACTTTTCCCGACGATGGATTTTGTGGCACTTTTCGTGAGTGATTAAAGTCTAAACAAAAATCCAAAAACATGTCTTTTAGCTTTCTTTAGGTAGTGATAATCCCCTGTGGTTTTTCTTTGTGCATCGGTTCTTTTCCATTGGATGTAATTTGAACCGGGTACGTAGTTTTTTCGTAGATATAATTTAGGGAATAAATGGAGGAAGAAAGATGAGATTCCTAGGCGCCTTGACTTGTTTGATAGTAACATATTTAGGCTTTGGCATGTGTAGTATCTTCCCTATATTTTGATATTAATCTTGATGCCTTTATATATTGGATAGCATGTTTTGTGACGACTGTTTCTCGTTTTCTTGACTTGTGTTAACTTTGCGCTTAATGCTTAATATCTCGTGGCTTTGTGAATACTTGAATTAGTTGAGAGTCGGAATGGAACCGTCCTTAGTGAGTCATGTGCCATGTGTGGTGAGGTTTTTGTGTAGTCTATGTATTGTAATTGTGTCTAGAACTTGCCCGGTATGTGAGTTGACGCGAAATTTTAGGTGATGCTCGGTTTGAGAAATGATTTTAGGCTTTCTTTGATCTTTTTGAGCTTATTGCTCATCACAAATAAAATTTATCCTTAGTTAACCCTTCTAAGCCTATAGACTATTATTTGGCACCCACATTACGAGCATATACCCTTTTTGTTCTTAATTGATATTGTTTTGATCCTTTTACCTCTTAAAACACTTTAATTGTAAAATGAGCGCTAAAAGAAGTACGAAGAGACTAAGTGTGAGGTGGCTTTTGAGTGGAACCAATGAAAGAAAGAAGGGTGCATTTGTTTTGTAAAATAATACACCACTAGTGAAAATTGAAAAAGAGAGAAAAATCTGGGGGGAAAAAAAGAAGGAAAAATAGAGATGAATAAATTGTTGTCTTATTCTTGCTAGTGGGTATGAATTAAAGTAGTGCTTAAAGAAGAAGGGAACATTTTTGGGGTGATCTTGTTTGTGAAATTGAAGTGGATTGAGGAATTTGCGCTTAAGTTATCATGTGATGTGTTAAAGTGCTTAAGAGGTTGAGTCACTATTCCTAAAATATATCCTTCCTGTCCCTTAGCCCACATTACAACCACGAAAAGTCCTAATTGGTTTTAGATCGAGCGAGCTTACATTAGTAGGGATTTACATTAAGGGCAAGCATATGGTTACCAATTACATGCATGTGACTTCTTTCGTGAGAGTGAGCGATTTTCTTTGATATATGTGAGCATGAGATTCGAATGTGTGGATTGATTTTGCTCTCTTTGCTTTTGTTGTGAGGACACATGGTTATACGAGGGATAGGTAACATTATTAGCTCTCTCTATGATGTTGGGTGTTCAAGCCACGAGTACATTGTGACATTGAGTCGGTTTGTGAGGCTAGGATTGTTATGAGCATGTTGTCTTTGTTTGAATATTTTTGAAGTTGGCATAAGAAAAAGGAAAGTGTATGTGATTGCATATGCTAAGGTTTAATTGTTGCTTTCAACCGTGGTCATTGGTGTAGTGTGCCTCAATTGTGTAAAAACAAAGTGCTCAAGGATAGTGTGAATTGTTAGTTGACTCGAGGACGAGCAACGTTTAAGTGTGGGGTAGTGACGTTTGACTATAATTATATATTTTTAGTTCATTACTTACCTTACATTTAGGTGCTTTAATGCTAAATTGTATTATATTTGTGCTTAATTGAACTTATTTTATGTGTAGGTACGTGAAGACGAAATTGGGAGCAAAGTAGAGATTTTATGTGTATTTTATACACTACATGATTAGCTCGTGATTACTTGATGATGGAGTGATAATTAATTTTTGAAAAGCAAATAAAAAAAAGACAAAATAAAGAAATGAAAAGAAGACAAAAACTAGAAGAAATGAAGTAAGAAACAAAGAATGAATTGAAAAGCCAATTGAGAAAGAGGACCAGAACGTGAGGAATGCAAAAGTTAGCCGGAGGCTCACCGGTTTGTGCGCCAGGTCCAGCACGGCGCGCTGGCCTGGACCTCCGTTACGGGAATTTTTCCTACTTTGTTCGGGACAAGGTTATTTCGGCCCTACACGGTCCCAACTTGTATAAAAGGGATCCTAAACCTATTTTGGAGGGAGGAGGACGTTTTTGAGAGGAAAACACAAGCACAGAGCCGCCGTGGAGGCCGGAATTCATCGGGTTTCATCTTTTCTTCCACCAAACTTAGTAATTTTTATGTTTCTTTGTATGATTTGTCGTTTGGCTACCATGTCTATGTGGAGCTAANATCCTGCACTTAATTATTCAATTGGTGATCAAGCAATCAAATAATTAAGTGCAGGATTGAATAAATAAACCAATATGATTTCTTAGTTAATCATATTGGT
>NW_017676234.1:5340-32239 GCF_001879085.1 Nicotiana attenuata | reverse complement strand
CTTAGTTAATCATATTGGTTTATTTATTCAATCCTGCACTTAATTATTTGATTGCTTGATCACCAATTGAATACTATCTACGAATCTAGAGTTGAACTCGAAAGTGGGAATTCTAGATTGCATAAAGGATTGAGTAGAGCAAGTTCTTGAACCTGGGCATCGGGGAACGAATTCGCGGTTAGGATAGACATATACCTAATTGCCTTACTTGGTTGATTTACAGGAATTATAAATGCATTCTTGTTAGTTCTAATTTCATAGACACATAGGCGGTAGACTAGCTTGAATAGGCGAGTAAGAACTCGACAGATTCTTATGAGCAATATTAACCCTGTCAACCAATAAACCAGATAAATTAATTAGTCAATTCAATAGAAGAATACAATATGATTGTTAGATAGACCATAACCCTAGATCGTTCTCATAATATTGATAACATAAAAATCTGCTCTTCCTCTGTTCAAAGTTCATTATTTGTTTTTATTTATTTTAATTAGCTTAGAATCAAATACTTCTAGGTTTAATTCTTGTATAGATAATTAGGATAGTCTAGTTTATTTAATAGTTAATCACAAGTGCCAGTGGGTTCGACATCCGACTTTTAGTTACTTTATTACTTGACGACCGCGTATACTTGCGTGTGCATTTGGCTGCAACATTTTTCTTACCTCTAACACCTCTTGTATTGCATCCAACACCGACAGAAATGCGAGGCAAGCAGACTTGCCATATTATGGGAAGTTGGAAGATATTATTGAGCTTAATTATTATGGTCAGTTTAAGGTTGTGCTCTTCAAATGCCAGTGGGATGACACTACTCGAGATAGAGGGTTCGAAAGAGATGCTTGGAATTTTAACTGTGTTAATTCTTCTAGATTGATTCACACTGATGACCGTGAGGAGCATGATCCTTATATTGAAGCATCTCAAGCAAATATGGTGTACTATGTTAATGATGAAACTGATGAAGGATGGAGTGTGGCCGTACATTTAAAGCCAAGAGATATGTTTGATATGGGAGAGGTGGTTGAAGGAGAAATATACGAGAATGAGCCATCCCAACAACAAGAATTTGAACAATTTTTTGATGTTAATTATGAAAATGTTCAACTTGCAATTGAGGAGCATATGTTTGAATAGGAATTAGGCCAGTCCTTAGGTTTTCCTCCGGTTCTTCATGATGAGTATTTTTCATCCCTTTGAGAGTCAAAGAAATATCATTATATTTAATTTTATATCATTATATAATTTGCATTTACTTGCCATGTTTTAGTTCTGGAGATGAGTATGTCTTTCTTATTCAGGTTTAACAGGATGCATGTGTGAATTGTTTCTTCTTAAATTATTCGACTTTTCTTCTACTAATTTTGTGAACTCCTGCTTTTCTTTTGTTGCTTGCAGGTATGCCGAAGTCCAAGCATTATGAGAACTTGCAGAACTCAATTCAGTCAGCATCTACATCACAAGGTGTAGCACAACCTTTATCAACTGAATCAACACATTCGCATTTTGATAATACACCACAGCTGACTTCATTTATTCAACCGACAGCACGACCAACACCTTCAAGTCAGGTTGCAGCAAATCCAATTATGTCAGATCAGACAACAAACACAGCAGGTTCCATCAGTCCGGGCCGCGTCACAACAACCACCATCTAGAAAGCGTAGTGGACGCGTGTCTGCGCAACATTGGACTGTAGATGCAATAGGTATGTTATTGCCATTCATTTATACATTCTGCCTATTTTACGCCGCAACTAACAATCTGTTACCTCAAAGAATAGAGAACCTATGCTTAATGCTTATCATCACTTAACATTCGTTATCAAACCTCTTGCATCCTTCCTCATTTTGCAAATTTAGAAGGATCCTCACTGAATTCCCACAATCCCTAATTCATTCTTATCTCTTTTTGCTCGGCAGAACCCTCTTGAATTCCTGTAAACTGATACATTGCTTTACTAAGCTTTGTGTTATACCATTTTTGAAGAGCAAGAGATAAAATTCTGTAAGTATGCAATAATGACATTTACTTCTTTACTGTAAAATTCTGTGCTTACAGTTGGTTAACAAGTACCTGAACCTTCTGTATTGTATGTATATATGCATTCAAAGTTGGTCTTTTGACGTTATCTATGTTCCTGGTTTTCAGTGAGGAGTTTTCTTGCATTCATTCCATGTTTTTTATATTCTGATGAGGAGTTTGATTACAAATTTGAATGTTCTTATATCTTGATTCTTATGAAAGTTTTAGCTCGGCATTTACTTTTCAAGTCCATGTATTCCTATTCTTCTTAGTGCCCGACCAGAGTTTCTAAATCATCGGTGTTCATCTCCATTCCTGGCCATACCATCCCAACTCAGCTCCATTTCTGCTTGTATCTTACTCTCACATCAATTCCATGAATTGAAATCACAATAAAAGAGGAAGATTGTGTATGTATAATAATCTGCCATTAATGAACAAAACTTTTTGCATGTCTTGTGCAATCACCTCGTGTACAAACAGAACTTCCCATGCATGTACATATCATATATGTGTAGTGTTATTCGTTTTCTTTTTTGCTTGTTCTGTTTCACTAGCTTAGGCATATGTTTTTTGTTCACAGTGTTAATACCCTTGAATTTACTGCATGCCTCGATCAAAGAATAGAGAACCACATTGATTTTTGTTTAAGAATCACATTGATTTTTGTTTTTATCTTTTAAGATTCACAAGGAGCTAGCAAGATACTTAAAGTGAAGAAAAGGAACGTGTTAAATTTATCTAATGGAGAACATATTGTGGTTGATTTTGACGACATGGATTCTCCCATTGGTGAAGGACAAGGCGTTTTTGCAGGCTTTTGTGGAATTTTAGCAACTGACTGCTCCATTTTTCCAATTCACTTTGAGAAATGACCGGATTTACCTGTGACAATCTTCAACCGTTGTTATGATCGATTTATAAAGGTATTCCTGAGGCATACAATTTCTCTATTTTATGTCACTAGATTTTATATTTGCATATAATAAGTATCTAATCATTGGTTTATTCTTGAAGCCACGATTTTGTTTTCGGACAACTGAGTCAAATGCAAGACGATATGTTTATAATTTTATGTGTAAGAAGTGGGGCGCAAAAAGGCTAAAGTTGTTTGATAAGGTCTATGATCCACTTAAGAGCAGAGCTGAGATAATGGATAGCGTTCCACTGGGAATTCCACCAGATCAATGGATTTCTTATGTTGATTACCGCTTTAAAGAAAAGACACAGGTATTATTTTAATGCTTCAATTATTATGTGTAATTATATATTTGTTTGTACAAGAGGTTGAACCTTCGGAGGTTCCATAAGAGGTTGCTTTGTGCCTATTATTATTCTGTAAAGAGAGACTGTATCTAACTAAAATGGAAGTTTGTTAAACAGATATTATGGTTTTACAAGTATACAATAGGCAAGTATGTGTAATTTGTGGTATCTTTTTGTAAGGAAACTTGTAAAAGAAATGTTGAAATTCGGAAGAAACAAATTATTTCACATATTGGTGGCTCCAAACCTAACTCCAGAAGAAGGGCTGAAATGGTATTGCTTTATTTTGAATACTTTAATTAAACTAGCAACTATTCTTAGTTAGTTAAGTTAATGCGACTTTAACTTTTTCATTTATAGATGGCTGAGACTAGACAAAAGCCTGGACGAGGACAGCTTTATCTCGCTAAACATAGGAATGAAGATGGATCATATGTTAATGAGGCAGCAAAAGAGATATGTGTAAGTTTTTAATTTCTTCCATCAAATTTGCAATCATTTAGTACCTTGTCTTATAATATACACTGTTTATACATGACTAGCATACAGGTAGATTGTTGTTACGCACTAATTCATGATTATACAAGAATATAGTTATTGTTGACAAAAGACATGTCATAATAATATGGTTGTGTTTTAACTTATTATTGATCCAATGAACCAAAAGCTGATTGCCATCTGGGGAAGAAACAAGACAATTATATAGGTTCCAGGTAGATAGGTACTTTACCAAGTAGTTCACTTGCTATGTTTTGCTGAAACAACAAAATGATGTCTTCCCTTCAGAACTGACTACTAACAAACTGGATAGGCAATAAGCTCATTAGATACAGATCTTTCCAAGGTAACTGACCCAAGAAAGCTGGCCATTTTTGTTTTCCTTTTCCAATTGGAAGGGGACATTCTGCCAATGCAGCCAATATATGGACCCCTTGTTCTTCTTTATCTTTTTTCATTGTTTTCTTCAGTATTTCATTTTTTTCTTGTTCGTAAATTTTGGGTCCTCTATTATTTTTGTGCTAGTGATTTTCTTCCGAAAAGCTCTACATGTAATGTTATGAACATATAAGCATGAGAAGCTGGTTGTAATTGATATAAAAAGAAAAAAAATATTCTTCTTCTCTTGTTTATTTTTTTTTAATAACTTATCAATCACTGATTGAAGGTAGGACACTTACTTTTGGTGTGTAATGTATTTAGGAAAATATTGAACTAGCATTGAGCCAAAGCACCGTGGATGAGTCTGAAATTTCGCAAATGATGCCGTTGGTAAGGTGCTGGGAAAAGAGCACTCTGGAAGGGTAAGGTGCTTGGGATTAGGAGTTGTTCCCGGCAAAGCTTTTAGACAAACAAGACTCGTTATAGTGATTTGAATGCTTCAAGTTATAATAATGGTTCATGTTCTTCCCAATGCCAAGAGAAGTACAATCAAATGTTGAATGCTCACAATCAAAGCCAAGACAACTACAGAGAAATGATGAATGTTAACACTTAAATGATGATGAATGCTAACACTCAAATGAATGCTTTTAAGGCGTATATGATAATGAAAGAAGGGAAGATACCTGAAGAATTTGCAGGGATATTTGTTTCTCCTCCTCGTTCGTAGGGGTGTGCATTCGATTTATCGATTCGATTTTGACCCTTATCGATAATTACTTATCGATTATCGATTTGTACATATGCTTATCGTTATCGTTTCAATAAGGTTTCGATTTTTTCGATTTCGATTTCGATAACAAATAATCGATTCGATTTATCGATAAACCGATTCGAATGCACACCCCTACTCGTTCGTTCAACGGGAAGAATAGTTCGTAACTTTCTTATTTAATTTTATAAAGTATGATTGATCAGTCCAGATATTACTCTAAATTGGGATACCTGAAGAATGCTTTCTTGCTTCTTAGATTCACAAACTTCGCAAGTCAATTTAATCTTTATGTTAAATTCACTGTCTATATTCTCTGTCAGAGCTTTTAGCATAACTTTTCAAGTTGAGTTTTCCTAATATCTCAATATTATGATTGCTCCAGAAATTTTGAAAGTATCTTGCTCATGCACACATTTTAATTCTGAAACTGTCTGCTAGGTCGAACTAACCACTAACTGGTGACGCCTTTTACATTTTGGCACCTGGCATTAATGTTGAAAGAGATAAGAGGAAGCAAAAAAATTATTTGAAAATATTCATAATCAGTGCTTGAAAATGTCATAACTTGTCACGACCCAAACCCCGCACTGGTCGTGATGGCGCCTCTCGTGAAGACGAGGCCAGCCAACTAACCCGCTCGTCTTTTTCAAAAATAGTTAAACATAAATAAACAGCGTAAATATGACTTAATAGTATTAATCAGCGGAAAGCCAAGCCAACACAGCCCTAACCGGGGTGTCACAAGTCACGAGCATCTATCAGAATGTAAATCTACTACAGGGTCTAAAATGTAAAGAACCGGAATAATGAACAAAAGAGAGAGACATGGTGCTGCGAACGCTGACAGTCACCTCCTTAACTCATATAACTCTGCCTCTGATCGGCCCAAAACCCGCTACCGGGTGAATAGATACTTGCATCTGCACACTAGGTGCAGGGAGTAAAGTGAGTACTCCAACTCATTGAGTAATAAAGGTAAATAACAACTGAGCAGTAAGAAATCACGTAAAGCAACCAACATGCTGCATAGAAGCAGGGTACAATCCTTTGAGAAAAACAGTGAAGCTGTGAAATCTTTGGAAATCTCTTGGCTCAGTTTAAATCTCTTTTTAAAATGATCTTTCCAACAGTTACGAAATGATTTCAAAACAGTTAGTGCCGATAAGCACAGAAAAATTGCCCCTCGAGCACAAATATCACAGTATAACAGGTAAAAAGGCAAGTAAATATGCAAGATGAGCACATAAAAGTTCGCCCCTCGGGCAATATCTCAAAACAGTACCAGCCCCTCGGGCTCTCTCTCTCAGATCACTCTCAGAACAGTATCATATAGTAACCGCTGCGGCGTGCAGCCCGATCCACAACTCACTGCGGCGTGCAGCCCGATCCATATATCGTCGACGGCGCTCACTGGGGGTGTGCAGACTCCGGGAGGGGCCCCTTACGGTCCAAGCGCAATATCAAGCCACCTCGTGGCATATAAAATAAGGCCTGAAAGCCTTCTCACATCACACACGAGGCCTGAAAGCCTCCTCACATCACTCATAAGGCTTGAAAGCCTCCTCACATCACTCATAAGGCCTGAAAGCCTCCTCACATCACTCATAAGGCCTGAAAGCCTCCTCACGTCACTCAAGCCACCTCGTGGCACATAAAGTATCTCAGGCCCTCGACCTCATATCACTCAGCATATCCTCACATATGGCCCTCGGCCTCACTCAGTCCGAAAATCATCACAAGCCCCTCGGGCATTTGTAAAACAGTAGTTCTCAGCCTAAAATATCATTTAGAAATATCATTTAAGTTTCAAATCTGAGTAAAATTGGCTGAGTTTGTAAAACTGTAAATATCAACAGGACTGAGTTCAAATAATACGTCAAAACAGTGAGGAAACAGTGATAAAATCCCCGAAGGGTTCAAATAATTGGCACGAAGCCCAAATATGGCAATCAGCACAAATCATGATAATAACAAATAAGTTTCAGTCAAATACGCGATAAAATCATCAATCGGGACGGACCAAGTCACAATCCCCAACGGTGCTCTACCCCACACTCGCTATCCGGCGTGCAAGTCACCTCAATATAGCACTAGGGTGTGCAAATCCGGGGTTTCAAACCCTCAGGATATCATTTACAATCATTACTCACCTCAAGCCGGCCAAAATCCTAGCTCGCTATGCCCTTGCCTCGCAAATCGACCTCCTCGCGCGTCGAATCTGATCAAAACCACAACGAATATGTTACAATAGGCTAAGGGAACATAACCCAATCGAAAAGACTCGAAAAATATCGAAATTCACGAAATTTGCAAAACCCGAGCCCCGGGCCCACTTCTCGAAAATCAGAAAATTTAACATCATCGGATTCCTTATCTCGCCACGAGTCTATACATACCAAAACTCCCAAATCCGAGCCCAAATGACCCATCAAATCCCACTTTAAAATATCAAATTCCAAGCCCTAGCTTTTCCCCTTTTTGATGAATTTCCATAAATTTCTATGTTAATTCTACCATTAAATCATGTATTTAGGTCATAGAACTCACCTCCAATCACACCCAGTCGAAATCACCTTCAATTCCCGTCCAAAAGCTCTTAAGTTTGCTAAAAATGGTGGAAAAATGCCTTAGCTCGCGGAACAAAATGAACCTTTAAAACCCTTTCTGTCCAGCCCTTTTCGCATCTGCGATCACTGTACCGCATATGCGGTTACCGCTTCTGTGGTATTTCCTCCGCTTCTGCGGAAATATACTATTGCGCTCAGGATCGCTTTTGCGGTCTAAATCCGCTTCTGCGGACACCGCATCTGCGGACACCTGCCCGCTTTTGCGGAACACCCGATGGCCCTTATCCGCTTCTGCGGTCCACACGCCGCATCTGCGGCATCGCAGATGCGGCTCCAAGCTTGCATCTGCGGAAAGGCAACTCCTTAAGGAAACTCGGTCAAACCTTTCAATTCAAAGCTTTCAACTGAAACTGTTCTTTCAAATTCATTCCAATTCTTCCTGAAATCCAAAACCAATGATCTACATTAGTCATAATGCATAACACGGGGCAAGTCATGCCCGAGAACTGACGATCAAGGTGCAAAAGCTCAAAACGACCGGTCGGGTCCTTACAATAACATATATTAATTCCACTGCTTTTAAGTTGGAATTAATATATGTTATGACATTAAGTGGAGTTGCAGAAATAAGCCAAAATAGATTTATTCAATTAACCAATGAAACAAGTAGATTTATGGGTCATGCTTTCTATTCTTCACCTTTTCAGTTTAAGAACTCAACTACAGGCACTGCTTTTTCTTTTTCAACATGTTTTGCTCTTGCTATAGTGCCTGAATATCCAAAACTTGGTGGACATGGACTTGCTTTTACCATTTCTCAATTCAATGATTTAAGCACAGCTCTTCCAAGTCAGTATTTAGGTTTACTCAATGCAACTGATGTTGGTAATTTCTCTAATCATATATTTGCTGTTGAATTTGATACAGTACAAGATTTTGTGTTTGGAGATATTAATGATAATCATGTTGGTGTCAACATTAATAGTTTAAGGTCTAATATGTCTGTTGCAGGTGCTTATTTTGATGATGATTTGGTAAAACAAGATTTGAAAATGTCATACCATGTATAATTGGAGATTCTGATTTCACTATGGTTGCTATTGTATGTTGTGCTAATTGGAGCAATTACGATGTGGATCGATTCACTTGGTAATCATATGAACAAGCTGCTGATATGTAAACTTATGGCTTGAATGTCAAGAATGTTAAACGTTGCTCGTTCCTTTTGTAGTTTCTCTGTCCTAAACCGTAAAAGTATCACAAAAAAATTTGATCTCACAAAAGAGTCCCTTTGCAACATCACTAGCACTAGGTCTTGCTGGTGCTTCACTAGCAGCGCATTGCAGTGCTAAGTGATTATTAGTTAGGATATTATTGAGGTACTTATTGTTAATTATATATTATTTTGATTGTTTTGTAGCCAAGTGATGCGGCTAGCGGATCTATTTCACCCATGGATATAAGAAGATCATCCGGTGGAAGTAATCCTAACGACAACCATTGAAGTTGCTTGCAAATGTATTAGATAATTAAGTATCGTACTCGATTGAATGGTCATAGTAGATCTTTTGTCCATAATGGTTGGAGTGAATGTTCTGTTTAAAGTTAGTTTTAAGACTAATTATAATATTGATGTTTTGTGTTTAATGGTTGGAGTAGTTGTGTTTAAAGCAAATTTTTGAGACAAATGATAATTTACTTTAATGTATTTTGTGGTTTATTAATATATTGATGTTACTTGATTCCAGTAAGCAATTTATACTAATATAATTGAAATTGGAACAGTTATGGAGTAACATTGCAGGAAAACAAAAAAAATAATTTCAATGAATAGCGGAGGTTGTAACTGCCGCTATTTAACCTAATAATAATATTGTGTTATAAAATTTGAGGAGGTTAAATAAAACGCTTGCGGGGGTTTTAGACCTCCGCTATTTTTTTAATCAGTGACACCCAAACTACCAAATTGCGGAGGTTATACCGCCGTCAAATACCCGCCGCTATATGATAACGGCGGTCTATCAAAAAAACCCCGCAAATTGGTAGCAAATTCAGCATTTTTTTATAGTGTCAGGCGAACGTATTCAGCCAGCTCTGATACAATATGGAGATTGCTACATTGAACGGAGGATGAAGCTCGTACAAGAGCTTAAATGGTGATTCTAGAATATTCCAAGGAAGGGAAAAATATATGGAAGGAGAGCAGATGAAATGAAATTGTAAAATGTGTCTCTCATTATTTTCCTCTATTACAATGTGTGTATATATGTACAAATATTGTAGCTGCAAGTAAAAGAAGTAAGAGTAAAGTTGCTGACTCAGCTATTACAATTAACTTAACTAACTAAACATAACAAAATGCTTATCTATCTAAACATATCTCAATACTCCTTTCTTTTCTCAATCAATTCTTCTCTTTCAGAAAAGAACCACTCATTATTACCCAAGTCACAGTTCAAGTAGCTACTCTCCCCATTGGACGGTTCATGGAAGCTGTATTAACCACAACCAAGTTTCGGATCCTCGGGTTCGGGTCAAGAGAGTTCTCACTTAACCCGGGTCCATTTAACATGAAGGAGCATGTGGTTATCACTATTTTTGCAAATGCTGGCATCTCTTTTCAAAATGGGTCTGCTTATGCTGTTGGAATTGTTAATATTATTAAGGCTTTTTATGGCAGGAGCATTTCTTTTGGTGCTAGTTGGCTTCTCATCATTACTACACAGGTTTTATATTTTTCTTAATTTCATTCCGTATTGTATACTTTAATTTCATCCTCTGCATTCTGTTTGATTTGGCTGCTGTGAAAATGGAAAACCAAAGGTAAAAATTAGAAGAAAGAAGAAGAATATAAAAATATGAAAAATTAAAAAAGGGCAGACTCGTGGACGATTTATGCAGGGTCTGGGAAAAGGCCGCACCCCAAGGGGTGTAATGTAGGTAGTCCACCATAATGCAAGCATCAGTGGCTGATTACACGGCTCGAACTCGTGACCTATATATACGTCACACACATAAATAACTTTACAGTTGCTCCAAGCTCCCTTCATAAAAATACGAAAATTTAATACTAGGCAATTTAGCGCATGACAGCTAAAATGAACTTTGTTGAGGAGGCAATGGCATGTTTAATTGTCTTTTCTGGTTTTGAGATGCATACAATGAAATATTATTGAACATAACGTAATTAGATGCTGATTGGTTTTATCTCGTAGAGTATGATCAAATATAGTATAGTGGAGTAACATTTTGGCTAACTGATAGTGTAAACATTCTATCACGTGGTTAATATACTCTTAGCAATTGTAACAGATTATTTGTACTTTTTTTTTCTCGAGTTACTAATTTACACTTACTATAATCAGTTATTCAAGAGGAAATAAGTGTAGATTACTGGCTTAGAAACTGTACTCATTTCTGTTAAATGAATTTCAGATTATGCTAGATTCCTATCTTTATAAATTACAATTTTATCCAGTCTAATTTGAGACCTCTAGTAAAATTCTCCATACTTTCTTGTATCGTTATTCCTATGATAATACTTTTTTGTTATTTTATTAAAAGAGGTCAAACCTCCTTTTTAATAGCACCATGATAAGTACTAGTAATAATACTTTATAAAGTTCATCAAAATGTAATAATATACTTATATTATTATTATTATTATTTAATTACTATTTCTATTATTATTATTTAATACTATTATTATTGTTATTATTATTTAGTACATACGAGTAGGGGTATTCGTCTGTCGGTACCGTACACTGTTTAGACATTTCGGTTCGGTATTTTCGGTACTCGGTTTCTCAAAATCCTATACCAATACCGTAGCTAATTTAATTCGGTATGATTCAATTTTTCTCCTTTCGGTTTCGGTTTATTCGGTTTGAATACTAACTAGTGCATAAAGCCATACACTCTAATATTCTTAATTAAAGTACTCAAAATACAAAACTGAAAATGTTTGTTGACAAAAAATTTGTCCAAAACTATCAAATATCGACCCAAACAGAGAAAATAGTACATAAAAGAATATTTGATTATTAGAAATGTCTTGTTACTTGTTTAGAGTTAATTGATCAACTTTGAGAATAAAGGAAAGTAAAATTTTAGATTTTCTATATTTATGTTATAATTGATAATATGTGTTTTGTGTAATATAATATATATTTCGGTACGTCATCAGAACTTCGGTATTTTATCTTAAAATACCAAATACCATACCTAATACCATTTTTTTAAAAATTAAACCAAATACCAAAAGACCGTATACCAAAATACCAACATTTTCAATTTCGGTACGATAATTCGGTATTTACCAAATTATGCTCAGCCCTACATACAAGTGTCTAAAGCATGACTTGGCTTTCTTCTTCCTCTACTAGATTTTTCAGATAACGTAATTGTGGAATTTGGCAGGTTTGGGATACGGTTGGGCTGGGCTTTTAAGGAAATACGTAGTTGAGGGGGCATTTGCGTCTATACTCGCTTTTTGGGTTACATTTTAACTTGTGCTCGTTTTGCAAAAAAAATTGCAAGCGTACCCACTTTTTCGCGTAACTTCAGCATACGGGGCTGAAGTAGCAAAGGCAATCACGCAAAACTTCAGCATTCTAGTAGACGGGCCTGAAGTAGCAAGTGTGTTGAACCACGTGTGCTGAAGTTTTTTGTTTGTAATTGTTGAACTTAAGCATAGCAGCTGAAGTTTTGTTCTCCATTGTAAAAATCGTGTGGGGTAGCCACTTTTTAAAGTGGTATTTACTTTTTATCCAGTATTTTTAATGCTTAACAATAGTAACCAGTAGTCTATTAAAATTAATATAAAAAGACTGTGTTACCCTTTTTTCTACATTATTTTTGCTGCCTCGTTTTTGCCTTTGCAAATCTTTATACTTGCATCTGTTGTTTTGATTTCTCATTTGTGTGAGGAATTTTGCATTCCTTAAACTATGGATAAACTTTGTTGGAACAATTTCTTGAAGTCAACTCTTCTAATGTCACTTCGAAGTTGCAGCAAGGATTTATTTAATTTAAGTTTTAGTGTCAAGTTGTTAAAAATTATACTCCTAAATATTCCACTGCTTATTGATGCATTTCGTCATCCAAAAAAATTAAATACGACTACCATGGATGGCGTCTCTTAAATTCTTTTGCGTAGTTGTGCTAGTTGAATTGGTTGATGAAGTGCACCTGTGAATGGATCTGGAAAATAATAATAAACTAGTGATCCTGAACTTAGAGTTACAAGTTCAAAAGTTAAAGACACTTGGTCCTGAACTTAGACTATCAAGCTCAAAAGTTAAGGACAATAGGTCCTGAACTTACAGTTACAAGTTCAAAAGTTAAGGACAATAGGTCCTGAAGTCCTGAACTTAGACTAACAAGCTCAAAAGTTAAGGACAATAGGTCCTGAACTTAGGCTAAGAAGCCCAAAAGTTAAGGACAATAGGTCCTGAACTTACACTTACAATTTCAAAAGTTAAGGACAATAGGTCCTGAAGTCCTGAACTTAGACTAACAAGCTCAAAAGTTAAGGACAATAGGTCCTGAACTTAGGGTAAGAAGCCCAAAAGTTAAGGACAATAGGTCCTGAACTAGACTAACAAGCTCAAATGTTAAGGACACTTGGTCCTGAACTTACAGTTACAAGTTGAAAAGTTAAGGACATGTAGTCCTGAAGTGCTGAAGTTAAGTTCAAAAGTTAAGGACATGTATCACGACCCCAACCCCGGTCGTGATGGCGCACAACACAATGCTAGGCAAGCCCGACCATTTCAGCACTCTCAATCCCTCACATAGAGTTCGTTACGAATTAACAGGGTTCAAATACCAAATTAACATAAAACACAAGTCTGAAACAGTGGATACAATGCGCGGAAAGAACGTAATAACATCACTACAAGTCCAAAGATCCGGTGTCACGAGTCAAGAGCCTCTAATACAAGTCTGAGAAATAGCCTAAACAAAAGATAGTCTAAAATACTGAAAGTAAAGAGGATAGACGGAGAAATCGGGTCTGCGGACGCCATGCAGCTACCTCGATGACTCCGGTGAGATCTGAACAGCAAAGACAGCTCAATCTACACCTCCGGAATACCTGTATCTGCACACATAGTGCAGGGAGTAATATGAGTACTCCGACTCAGTGAGTAATAGCAATAAATAATGACTGACGGAAAGAAATCTCGTAAAGAGCACTAAGCAGTTCTATATCAAGCAGTAAGAACATTTAAACAACAACTAAATGAAGAAGCTAGGAAAAATCCTTTAAGCCAGTACTCAACTCATTTATTTCACAATAACCGAAATCATAGTATACCGTTGCGGCGTGCAGCCCGATCCGTATAGATATACTGCTGCGGCGTGCAGCCCGATCCATAATATATATATATACTGCTGCGGCGTGCAGCCCGATCCAATAATAATAGTCGACTGCGCTCACTGGGGGTGTGCAGACTCCGAAGGGGCTCCTACAGCCCAAGCGCTATACTGCTGCGGCGTGCAGCCCGGTCCACATAATATACTGCTGCGGCGTGCAGCCCGATCCATATAAGTATACTGCTGCGGCGTGCAGCCCAATCCATATAAGTATACTGCTGCGGCGTGCAGCCCGATCCACATAATATATCAGTCATCCTCACTATTGGGTTCTCAACCCCTCTCAGTCAATATAAACTTCGCCCCTCGGGCATACTAAGATAAGATAGGGATTTCAGCCCTCATATTACTCTCATTTTGGTTTAGCCATTTCAAAGCCAGTTCATATTTATTAAACAGTTAGAAACATGACTGAGGGTGTGATTTTTAACAAGTAAAGTGAGGTCAATCAGTACAAATGCCCCTACGGGTTCTACAGGTCGGCACAAGGCCCCAAACATGGCTACTAGCCCAAACTATAATGATATTAATTAAGCCTCCGTCAAAAATACAGTAGAATCATCAATCGGGATGACCAAGTCCAAATCCCCAGCAGTAATGGACCCCACGCTCGACATGCAGCGTGTGTCTCACCTCAACATAGCACTACATTGTGCAAATCCGGGATTTCAAACCCTCAGGACATCGTTTATAACCATTACTCACCTCAAGCCGGCCAAAGTCCTAGCTCGCTATGCCCTTGCATCGCAAATCAACCTCCTCGCGCGTCGAATCTGGCCAAAACCACAACGAATACGTTACAATAGGCTAAGGGAATATAACCCAATCAAAAAGACTCGAAATTCACGAAGTTGACAAAACCCGAGCCTCGGGCCCACTTCTCGAAAAATCAGAAAATTAACATCACCGAATTCCTTATCTCGCCACGAGTCTATACATATCAAAATTACCAAAATCGGAGTCCATTTGACCCCTCAAATTCCACTTTGAAATATCAAATTCCCAAGCCCTAGCTTTACCCTCTTTTGATGAATTTCCACAAATTTCAATGCAAATTCTACCATTAATTCATGTATTTAGGTCAAGGAACTCACCTCCAATCACACCTAGTCGAAATCCCCTTCAAATTCCGTCCAAGAGCTCTCAAGGTCGATCAAAAAAGGTGGAAATGGACTTAAGCTCGCGAAACAAAATAAGCTTTAAAACCCTTCTGAGAACAGTGATTTTCGCATCTGCGGTTCCTTTACCGCATTTGCGGCTACCGCTTCTGCGGTTATAATTCCGCTTCTGTGGATCTTCATTAAACCAACGACCGCTTCTGCGGTCCTCTGTCCGCATATGCGGACCCCGCTTCTGCGGTTACTTGTCCGCTTCTGCGGAAGCACCAAGGCCTCACCTTTACGCACCTGCGACTATTTTACCGCATCTGCGGCCTCGCAGATGCGGCTTCCCTACCGCATCTACGGATCCTTCCATCCAGGCCAATGACCGCACCTACGATCTTTCTTCCGCACCTGCGCAACCGCATCTGCGGTTCCTTTTCCGCAGATGCAGAAATACCAGAAACCAGGCATACCAGCAATCTGATAAGTCCAAATTTCATCCCGATGGCTATCCGAAATCACCCCGAGGCCCCCGGGACCTCAACCAAAAGTGCCAATCCATCTTAAAACATCATTCAGACTTGCTCCAATCATCAAAATACCACAATTAACACCAAAACCCTCAAATTACATCGGATTCAAGCCTAAGTTCTTCCAAAACTTCCGAATTACGCATTTGATCAAAAACCCTACCAAAACACCTCCGAATGATCTGAAATTTTGCACACATATCCAAAATCTCCTAACGAAGCTACAGCAACTCTCGGAATCCCATTCCGATCCTCGGATCAAAATCTCACCTAACAACCGGAATTCGCCAAAATACTAACTTCGCCAATTCAAGCCTAATTCTACACCGGACCTCCGAAACCAATTCCGATCACGCTCCTAAGTCACAAATCATCCCCTGAAGCTAACCAAATCACCGGAAATCACATCCGAGCCCTCTAACTCATAAGTCAACATTTGGTTGACTTTTCCAAGGCAAACCTTCCTTAAAGAGACTTTGTGTCTCATTTCCATCCAAAATTAATCCAAATCGACTCATTCACTCAAGACTCTTATAGTAAAACATAAGGAAGCAGAAAATGGGGAAAACGGGGCGGTAACTCACATGACGACGAGCCGGTTCGTCACATCCTCCCCAACCAAAACAAACGCTCGTCCTCGAGCGAGTCAAGAAACATACCTGAAGTCTCAAACAACTGAGGATATCTGCTCCGCATCTCTCGCTCGGTCTCCCAAGTAGCCTCCTCCACGGGCCGACCTCTCCATTGCACTTTTACTGAAGCTATATCCTTTGATCTCAACTTTCGAACCTGACGACCCAAAGAAGCCACTGGCTCCACATCATAGGTCAAATCATCATCCAACTGAACAGTGCTGAAATCCAATACATGAGATGGGTCCCCAACATACTTCCGGAGCATAGAAACATGAAATACCGGATGCACGCCCGACAAGCTGGGTGGCAAGGCAAGCTCATAAGCCACCTCCCCAATCCTCCTAAGTACCTCAAAAGGTCCAATGAACTGCGGAATCAACTTCCCTTTCTTCCCAAACCGCATAACACCCTTCATGGGCGAAACCTTCAGCAAGACCTTCTCACCCACCATATATGACACATCCCGAACCTTCCGGTCCGCATAACTCTTCTGACGCGACTGTGCTGTACGAAGCCTCTCCTGAATCAGCTTCACCTTCTCTAAGGCATCCTGGACCATCTCTGTCCCTAATAACCTAGCCTCGCCGGGCTCGAACCATCCCACCGGAGACCTACACCGCCTCCCATACAATGCCTCATACGGAGCCATCTGAATGCTCAATGATAGCTGTTGTTGTAGGCAAACTCTGCAAGCGGCAAAAACTCATCCCAAGAACCTCAAAATCAATAACACAGGCACGCAACATGTCCTCCAATATCTGAATAGTACGCTCGGACTGCCCGTCCGTCTGAGGATGAAACGCTGTGCTCAAATCCACCTGTGTACCCAACTCCCGCTGAAAAGTCCTCCAGAACTGAGAAGTGAACTGAGTACCCCTATCAGAGATAATGGACACTGGAACCCCATGCAATCGGACAATCTCCCGGATAAAGATCCCTGCTAGCCGCTCCGAAGAATAGGTAGTACATACTGGAATGAAGTGCGCGGACTTGGTCAGCCGATCCACAATCACCCAAATTGAATCAAACTTCTTCAAAGTCCGAGGGACACCACTCACAAAATCCATAGTAATCCTCTCCCACTTCCACTCTGGAATAATCATCCGCTGAAGTACACCACCCGACCTCTGATGCTCGTACATTACCTGCTGACAGTTGAGACACCGAGCTACATACCCTACTATATCCTTTTTCATCCTCCTCCACCAATAGTGTTTCCTCAAATCCTGATACATCTTCGCGGCACCCGGATGAATGGAATACCGCGAGCTATGGGCCTCCTCCAATATCAACTCTCGAAGCCCATCCACATTGGGCACACAAATCTGGCCTTGCATCCTCAACACGCCATCATCATCAATGGTCACATCCCTGGCATCATCATGCTGAACCCGGTCCTTAAGGACAAGCAAATGCGGATCATCATACTGGCGCTCTCTGATGCGATCATACAAGGAAGACCGAGAAACCACACAAGCCAACACCCGACTAGGCTCTGAAATATCTAATCTCACCATCCGATTGGCCAAAGCCTGGACCTCAACTGCAAAGGGCCTCTCCCTAACTGGAATNTTAATCCATTACCTTGGCAACGTGTGAGGGGGTTAAAATTCCTTAAGGACACACAAGAAAATTGTGGACTCGGAATATTTCTTAAACTCTTCTGTTTTTCCAGTTTCTTTATTTTTCCTAACAGTTTTTTTTTCTCCTGATTTTGGTTTAACACAGTAACGCTCACAGTTTTCTCATTCTGCCTACTTCCTGGTGGGTGGGAGCAGTGGCGGATCCAGTGTAGCGGTGCCGGGTTCAACTGAATCCGGTACTTTCAACGCGGAACATAAATTTATATGTAAAAATTATTTAAAATAGGAACAAATAGTAAATATAAACCCATAACTTTAAAAATATAATGAGTTCAATACTAAAATTTTAGAGGTTAAAGTTAAATTCATAAAATTTAAATCTTAAATTCGCTTCTGAGCGGTAGGTCAGGGCTAGGAGGTTAGCTAACAGGGACGTAACAAATGGACAAGTGACATGCTTTTGGATAAATAGAAAAAGCTGACCAAAATATGCACTGAGAAAACTTTTTATTTTCTTTGTATTTTCGTATTAGATACAGACCTAATTAATTACTGTTTGGTAAGCTGTCATAATATTCACAAAAAGCTTCTTGCTTTCTAGTCTTCAATGTATATCCTTTAGAGAAGGCCTAGGTGGCGATTATTACACCACATAACAAATTTACTTGTTAGAACTTATACGTCAATAAGTTTTCTTGTAACTGTACATTTTTTTAGTTAAGAAGAAGGAGGTAGTTAGTTCCCTATAATGGTTTCTAGAAAACGACCCCAACCCTCTTGAACTGCATGTCATAAAGTTAATTAGATTCTTTTTTGCTGTTAGTAACTTTTAGTGATTTTTATAAGTACTCCACTTAACATGGAAATATGTGCACCTGCATATAATAGGGACATATTTTGATTGATTGAAAACCTTAATAAATTCATGATAAAACAGCACTAAAATTGATCTGCTTATGGAATAAATCCGCTAAATAACAAACTAAATAAACTTTAATACTCTTGCCTAAAATAATATTACTACTGTAGTAAGATTTTGACGAATAGACTTCGCCACCGAAAGAGAAGGAAGCAATGATAAAAAAGGGCAGCCCGGTGCACTAAGTTCCAGTTATGCGCGGGATCCGGGGAATGATCGAATCACAAGGATCTATTGTACGTAGCCTTACTTTGAATTGACCTGTTTATTTCGATAAGCGCCAAAGCTTAATAGCCTATTGATTCTGCACAGTATTGTTTCTGGACCTAAGTTAAATCAATTCAAGTTCATCTCACAAAAATGAGAAACTTTTGACACTTGTAATCTAAAACGATCTATAGATACTTTTGTGGTTATAAATCAACTAGTTAAAGGTAAAAAAGAAATTTTAAAATTGAACAAATTCCAAATTTTGAAAGAGTTTATTCTTTTTTAAATTGACTATTTTTGTGAGTTCCTATTGGATTCAGCCTCACACTTCAACTTGAAATGCCTTCCAAGTCTTATTATTTCTTATAAAATGAAATTTCATTTCAATACAATCAAACTTTTTTTTATAACAGTTATCTTATATATTAACACTTCACTTTAACAGTCAAATTTTGTGTGAAACCAACTTTTCTTGATGTTATAATGAATATCTTCTATAACCACACTTCATCGTAATAATAAATTAATAAATAAACGAGCTTGTTATAAAGAGATTTGACTAATATTACAAAAATAAAAGCATACACCTTATGGGAATATCACTTTGTGTACTCTCCAGAGACGTCCTTATCAAATTTCTAACGTGGAATTAATATGAAAACCTTGGTTAGACTACATGATAGTAACTGACTTGAGTATCTTCACTACCAAAAAAAAAAAAAAAAAAAAAGTCCTCAGGTTGGAACTTGGAAGGGTGAAATTAGGACTTTCCAGATGTTCTTAGTTAAACTATAATGGGCCCCCATGGGTTTTGTTTTCTTAAATATGTTATGAATAGAATTGTAATTAGAGTGAATGTCTATCTGTCACGATCCCAACTCCGGTCGTGATGGCGCCCAACAAAATGCTAGGCAAGCCCGACCATTTTAACACTCTCAATCCCTCACATAGAGTTCGTTACCAATTAACAGGGTTCAAATACCAAATTAACATAAAACACAAGTCTGAAACAGTGGATACAATGCGCGGAAAGAACGTAATAACATCATTACAAGCCCACCGATCCGGTGTCACGAGTCAAGAGCCTCTAATACAAGTCTGAGAAACAGCCTAAACAAAAGATAGTCTAAAATACTGAAAGTAAAAAGGATAGAGGGAGAAATCGGGTCTGCGGACGCCATGCAGCTACCTCGATGACTCCGGTGAGATCTGAACAGCAGAGACAGCTCAATCTACGCCTCCGGAATACCTGTATCTGCACACATGGTGCAGGGAGTAATGTGAGTACTCCGACTCAGTGAGTAATAGCAATAAATAATGAATGACGGAAAGAAATCTCGTAAAGAGCACTAAGCAGTTCTATATCAAGCAGTAAGAACATTTAAACAGCAACTAAATGAAGAAGCCAGGAAAAATCCTTTAAGCCAGTACCCAACTCATTTATTTCGCACAATAACCGAAATCATAGAACACCGCTGCAGCGCACAGCCCGATCCGTATAAATATACTGCTGCGGCGTGCAACCCGATCCATAATATATATATACAGCTGCGGCGTGCAGCCCGATCCAATAATAATAGTCGACTGCGCTCACTCGGGGTGTGCAGACTCCGGAGGGGCTCCTACAGCCCAAGCGCTATACTGCTGCGGCGTGCAGCCCGATCCACATAATATAATGTTGCGGCGTGCAGCCCGATCCATATAAGTATACTGCTGCGGCGTGCAGCCCGATCCATATAATATATCAGTCATCCTCACTATTGGGTTCTCAACCCCTCTCAGTCAATATAAACTTCGCCCATCGGGCATACTAAGATAAGATAGGGATTCTAGCCCTCATATTACTCTCATTTTGGTTTAGCCATTTCAAAGCCAGTTCATATTTTATTAAACAGTTAGAAACATGACTGAGGGTGTGATTTTTAACAAGTAAAGTGAGGTCAATCAGTACAAATGCCCCTACGGGTTCTACAGGTCGGCACAAGGCCCCAAACATGGCTACTAGCCCAAACTATAATGATATTAATTAAGCCTCCGTCAAAAATACAGTAGAATCATCAATCGGGATGGGCCAAGTCCAAATCCCCAGCAGTAATGGACCCCACGCTCGACATGCAGCGTGTGTCTCACCTCAACATAGCACTACGTTGTGCAAATCTGGGGTTTCAAACCCTCAGGACATCGTTTATAACCATTACTCACCTCAAGCCGGCCAAAGTCCTAGCTCGCTATGCCCTTGCCTTGCAAATCAACCTCCTCGCGCGTCGAATCTGGCCAAAACCACAACGAATACGTTACAATAGGCTAAGGGAATATAACTCAATCGAAAAGACTCGAAAAACATCGAAATTCACGAAGTTGACAAAACCCGAGCTCCGGGCCCACTTCTCGAAAAATCAGAAAGTTAACATCACCGGATTCCTTATCTCGCCACGAGTCTATACATATCAAAATTACCAAAATCGGAGTCTATTTGACCCCTCAAATTCCCAAGCCCTAGCTTTACCCTCTTTTGATGAATTTCCATAAATTTCAATGAAAATTCTACCATTAATTCATGTATTTAGGCCAAGGAACTCACCTCCAATAACACCTAGTCGAAATCCCCTTCAAATTCCGTCCAAGAGCTCTCAAGGTCGATCAAAAAAGGTGGAATTGGATTAAGCTCGCGGAACAAAATAAGCTTTAAAACCCTTCTGAGAACAGTGATTTTCGCATCTGCGGTTCCTTTACCGCATTTACGGCTACCGCTTCTGTGGTTATAATTCCGCTTCTGCGGATCTTCATTAAAACAACGACCGGTTCTGCGGTCCCCTGTCCGCATATGCGGACCCCGCTTCTGCGGTTACTTGTCCGCTTCTGCGGAAGCACCAAGGCCTCCCCTTTACGCACCTGCGACTATTCTACCGCATTTGTGGCCTCGCAGATGCGGCTTCCCTACCGCATCTACGTGTGATGACCCAAAGGGGTCATCACCGTATATCCCACTCGCCTTGTACTTTCGATACCGTAAAAACCTTACTTGGGGGTTGCCTCGACTTGTGTGCACAGTCCGGGCGCGTAGCCGGAAAGTTTAAATGTGAATTTGTGAGAAAGATAATAAATTTGATGTTTTGAATTGATTAAGTTTGACTTTGGTCAACGTTTTGGACAAACAGACCCGGACTCGTGATTCGACAGTCGCGGAGGGTCCGTAGGAAATTTTGGGACTTGGGAAGTTAAACTTTGGAAGGTCTTAGTTGTTTAGAAGACTGTGCTGTTGGGCTCGTATTTTGGTTCCGACTCCCGGCACAAGTCTTAAATATGATTTAAGCTATTGCTGTAAAGTTTGGTTAGATTTGGACGTCATTTGACGTGTTTTGAGATAGAAAAGCTTAACTTAATGTTTTATGGGAATTGGAGAGAAATTCATGGGTATTGAGATCCAAATTGATGATTCATGATGTTAATTGGGCGATTTGATCGCACGAATGAGTCCGGAGTATGTTTTTGAGATTTTATGTATGTTCGGTTTGGAGCCCCAAGGGCTCGGGTGAGTTTTGAGTAGGTCCCGGGAGGTCTTAGGCTTAAAAGTATCAGGTGTTGCAGGTCCAGGTGTTGCAGGCCCCCAGCGCGGCCGCGGTCATTTCCGCGCGGTCCGTGCTGGCAGCCGGGCGGCCGCGGTGCACTTTTGCGCGGTCCGCGTGGCTGGGTTCAGAGGGTCAATGACTCCCAATTCGACCAGCGCGACCGCGTGCCATATCAGCACGGTCCGCGCTGGAAGATTCAGAGAGGGGCCTTGGGATTTCATTCAACCAGCGCGGCCGCGCACCAAATCAGTGTGGTCCGCGCTGGGTAGGTTCAGAGAGTGGTTTCCCCACTCTTTCCTCGGCGCGGCCGCGGGGCATTTGTGTGCGGTCCGCGCTGGGTCTTCAGTACAGTATATAAAGTCGGGATTTTCAGTCATTTTTAACTTTTTCAAAACCCAAAACATAAGAGGCGATTTTCCAAACGATTCTACTTCTTCAAAATGATTTGTAAGTGATTTCTAACTGATTTTCTATACTCCTTAACATCCTTAAACATAATTTCAACTTCAAAACAAGGATTTTAATAGGGGAATTTGGGAATTTAGGGTAGAACTAGGGCTCCTAAATTTGGGGGTTTTGGACCTCAATTTGAGGTCCGATTCCAAAATAACTTATATATCTGAATTCATGGGGGAATGGGTAATCGGGTTTTGTTCGAACCTCGGGTTTTGACCACGTGGGCCCGAGGGCATTTTGGGGAATTTTTGAACAAACTTTGGGAAATTCATTTTCATGCATTCAAATTGATTCAAGTAGCATTGTTAATACCTTCAAGTAATTTGTGATTAGATTCGAGCGGTTTGGTGGTGAATTCGAGGGGTAAAGCTATACTAGAGGATTGAGTTGAGTTTGGAGCATTCGAGGTAAGTGTTTGATCTTACTTTGGCTTGAAGGAATAGGATTAGAGTGTTATATTTGCTAATTGCTAAATGATCGAGTACGATGTATAGGCATGGTGACGAGTATCTATACACCGGGCGTCTAGCATGACCGTGGGTCNCATCCTCATTGTGCCATCTTTCTTCTTCACAAATAGAACTGGTGCACCCCACGGTGACACACTCGGCCGAATGAACCCCTTATCTGGGAGTTCCTGAAGCTGATCCTTTAACTCTTTCAACTCTGCTGGTGCCATACGATATGGCGGAATGGAAATGGGATGAGTGCCCGGCACCAGGTCAATACCAAAGTCAATGTCCCTGTCCGGCGGCATGCCCGGCAGGTCTGCAGGAAACACATCTAGGAACTCCCTCACAACCGGGACAGAATCAATGCTAGGAGTCTCGGCTCCCACATCCCTCACAAATGCCAAATATGAAAGACAACCCTTCCCAACCATACGCTGGGCCTTTAGGAATGAGATCACCCTACTAGGAACATAGTCAGTCACACCACGCCACTCGATCCTCGGAACACCCGGTATAGCCAAGGTGACTGTCTTAGCATGACAGTCTAGAATAGCATGACACGGAGATAGCCAGTCCATGCCCAAAATAACATCGAAATCCACCATGCTCAATAATAATAGATCCACTCGGGTCTCCAAACCCCCAATAGTAACCAAACACGACCGGTATACATGGTCTACAACAACCGTATCGCCCACCGGGGTAGATACATGAACAGGTAAAGCAAGACACCCTCGGGTCGTACCCAAATGATGAGCAAAATATGAAGACACATAGGAATAGGTGGAACCGGGATCAAATAAGACTGAGGCATCTCTGTGGCAGACTGAAATAATACCTGTAATCACAGCATCCGAAGCAATAGCATCTGTCCTGCCCTGAAGAGCATAAAAGCGAGCCTGACCACCTCCCGATCGACCACCACCCCTGGGGAGACCCCTGGCTGCCTGACCCTCACCCCTAGCTGGCGGGGCGGGTGCTGAAGAAACTGGACCAGAAGATGAGGGCTGACCCCTCTGCTGAGATGAGCTAGCAATACGACGAGGACACTCCCTCCGCATATGCCCGAACTCTCCACACTCATAGCAACTCCCGGGTGCTGGGAACTGGGACTGAAGGGAACCCCTCGCGCCGGAGTGACTAGCTGATGCACTCGGCCTGGAAGAACCCTGAGCAGATGGAGCACGAGACGAACTCTGTGCTGGAAGAGCGCTGAGAGATGGCTGACTCTACTGAGAACCCTGATAACCACGACCTGAAGATCCTCCTCGATACTCGGGTCGAGCTGACTGAGCGGGCCTGAAAGAACGACCCCGACCCTGCTGGAACTGGCCCCTCGAAGGAGCACCACTGTAACTACCAGAACCTCGAGGCCTCTTGGCCTCCCTCTCATCTCGATCCTGACGGCGAACCGCCTCAATCTCTCGGGCTATATCAACCACCTCCTCGAATGTGGCACCCAGCACTCGCTCCCTAGTCATAAGAACACGAAGAGGATAGGTGAGACCATCAACAAACCTCCAGATACGCTCACGATCTGTCAGAACAAATCAAACTGCATGCCGAGACAACTCAGAAAATCTCATCTCATACTGGGACACTGTCATATCTCCCTGCCGTAGCCCCTCAAACTACCTGCGCAGCTCCTCCCTGCGAGACTGCGGTACATACTTCTCCAAGAAGAGAGTGGAGAACTCCTGCCAAGTCAAAGGTGCTGCACCAACCGGCCTACGCCGCTCATACGCCTCCCACCAAGTGAAGGCAGCTCCAGTAAACTGAAAAGTAGTAAAAGCCACCCCACTGGACTCAAGAATCCCCGCTGTACGGAGCATCCGCTGACATCTGTCAAGAAAACCCTAGGCATCCTCGCCCTCAGCTGCACTAAATGTCGGAGGCTGGAGTCTACCAAACCTCTCGAGGCGATGCTGCTCGTCCTCGGGCATAACTGGAACCCTGAACTCCTGTACTGGTACCACTGGCCGAGCTCGAGGTGCCTCTGGAGTCTGTAATCCCTGCCCTAACTGCTCAGGTGTACGAGCAGCAAGGGTCTGATTGCCTCCCCCGGCCTGTGAAGTAGCTGCTGGTGCTGTGGTGGCTGAAACCACCTGAGCCAGGCCCGTGCACACTGTCAAGATCTGAGCTAATGTCTCCTGAAGGCCAGGAATCACTATGGGCACAGTCGGTGCCTGAGCTGGTAGTGCTGGAGCCTGATCTGGAACTGGGGCAGCTGGTGGATCAATAGGTGTTGCCCTCGCTGCTCTGCCTCGGCCACGACCGCGTCCACGGCCTCTAGTGGCCTCAGTAGGAGGCACTGGTGGTCGTTCGTCACGTCCGGTAGCTCGTGTCCTCACCATCTGTGAGAGAATAAAATAAGGAGAAATTTAGCATTCGGCTCAACAAGTTCGCACGACAAGAATTTCAAGAATGTGGAATTTTCCTAAAGGTTCTGCAGCCTCTCGAGGAGAAATAAAGGCGTCTCCATACCGCTCCGCGAGACTCTACTAAACCGGCTCATGACTCGCGAGACCTAGTAACCTAGGCTCTGATACCAACTTGTCACGACCCCAACCCCGGTCGTGATGGCGCCCAACACAATGCTAGGCAAGCCCGACCATTTCAACACTCTCAATCCCTCACATAGAGTTCGTTACCAATTAACAGGGTTCAAATACCAAATTAACATAAAACACAAGTCTTAAACAGTGGATATAATGCGCGGAAAGAACGTAATAACATCACTACAAGCCCACTGATCCGGTGTCATGAGTCAAGAGCCTCTAATACAAGTCTGAGAAACAGCCTAAACAAAAGATAGTCTAAAATACTGAAAGTAAAGAGGATAGAGAGAGAAATCGGGTCTGCGGACGCCATGCAGCTACCTCGATAACTCCGGTGAGATCTGAACAGCAGAGACAACTCAATCTACGCCTCCGGAATACCTGTATCTGCACACATGGTGCAGGGAGTAATGTGAGTACTCCGACTCAGTGAGTAATAGCAATAAATAATGACTGACGGAAAGAAATCTCGTAAAGAGCACTAAGCAGTTCTATATCAAGCATTAAGAACATTTAAACAGCAACTAAATGAAGAAGCCAGGAAAAATCCTTTAAGCCAGTACCCAACTCATTTATTTCTCACAATAACCGAAAACATAATATGCCGCTGTGGCGTGCAGCCCGATCCGTATAAATATACTACTGCGACGTGCAGCCCAATCCATAATATATATATACTGCTGCGGTGTGCAGCCTGATCCAATAATTATAGTCGACTGCGCTCACTGGGGTGTGCAGACTCCGGAGGGGCTCCTACGGCCCAAGCGCTATACTGCTGCGGCGTGCAGCACGATCCATATAATATACTGCTGCGGCGTGCAGCCCGATCCATATAAGTATACTGCTGCGGCGTGCAGCCCGATCCGTATAAGTATATATACTGCTGCGGCGTGCAGCCCGATCCAATACATATCAAATACCCTCACAATGGGTTCTCGAACCCCTCTCAGTCAATGTAAACTTACGCCCTCGGGCATACGTAGACTAGGAG